>NW_004443957.1:4291892-4375014 GCF_000243295.1 Trichechus manatus latirostris | reverse complement strand
GTGTGTGTGTGTGTGTGTGTGTGTGTGTGTGTGTGTGTGTGCGCGTGCGTGCGTGCGTGTGTGTGAAGTGAAGAACAAGCCCTCTGAGGTAAGTCATGGTCTGAGTGTTGGTAGGTATCCCCACTCCCACCTCATCCTCATCTCTTCCCCGGGACAACCCTGTCACTATGAGACAGCCTAGCTGTGATTTTCCACCCAGGTTGCATGTCAGAAACCTGTGTGGAGATTTTTAAAGAGCTGTGTCCCTGACCTCACCTCAGATCTAATGAATTTCTGAAGTAATGCCCAAGCTTCTTTTAAAAGCGCCTCTGCTCCATGGGTGATTCTGATGGGTAATCATGCTGGGAATTGCTGTCCTAGCCCGTCTGGTAAGCCACACTTCTGGTCCTACTTTTTTCTTCTTTCCTCTGTCCTGAAACTCACTTGTTTCTCTCCAGCCTGGTGGCTAATAGACCCTTCTGCTCCCCTACTTTCAGGGCAAGTACTGTTGTCTGTGTCATATTATCTGTGTTACCTGTGACCACTGTGGGAACTGTGGCCACTGCATATCAATCCCATTCATACTCAGGCTGGTATGACTCCATGAGGACCCTGCCCTCCCTCTGGGTCACCACATCCTAGTCACAGCTAATATTTATTGAGTACAGACTGCGTGCCACAGTCTGTTCTAATCCCATCAGATACATTAGCTATCTCATTTATTCCTCACAGTAACTCTTTTACCCAGTTTTACAGACAAGGAAACAGGCACATTGAAGTTAAGTGTCAGAGCCTGCATTTGAACTCAGTCACTTTTATTCCAGGGCTCATGCTTTTAACTACTCCACATACTTCCTGTGCCCATCATGCAAGAAAAGGATCCATGAAAATAGCTTGCACAAGTCCCATGTTATTCTAGAAACAGTCATAATTCAGTTCTATGTCAATAGCCCTGTCTCCTTGGGTCCCTTTACAGCACCCTCCCCTAGTGTTCCACCTTCGTCTCTACCAACCACTCCTTTCTGGAATGCTCTTTTGGTTTCTCCTCTGTGTGTCCTTCAAATGTCAGTGCTCTCTAGGGCTCTCTTCTATGCTACTCACTTTCCCATGCAAGCTTGTCTTCAGTGTGGCTTTAAGTGCCACCTGTGTGTCAGTGCCCAAATGTATGTCTCAGCCAGGGCCTTCCTCCAACTCCAAAACCATGTGTCCAGCCACCTGTAGTCTTTCTCCAGTTGGATGTTCACAGGACCAACCTTGAACTCTGCATATACAAAGCTGAACTCCTGCCCATCCTGACCTGACAGCCTTCTCGTGTGTCCCGAGCCACAGTGAAAGACACCAGCATCAACAGCGCAGAACCCTGGGCTCAGCCTCAATGCCTCCTCCTATCACCCCTTCCAGCCTGACACTTGCCATCACCTAAGTCACCCCACCAGCTTCCACACTGGCTTGTCTGCTCCAGTCCCATCCCTCGAATTTGTTTTCCACCTGGTAGCCAGAGTGATCTTGTTAAAATGCAGATCCCATCGAATATCTCTGCTGACTCAAACCCTGTCTTGGCACTCTGTTGTCCTTAGGATAAAGTCCAGACAATTTAGCATGACATCCAAGTCCCCTCAGGATTGGGTGCCGCTCTACTGTTCCCTCTACTGCCCACTTCCCTCCAGCTGTACTGACTAGTTCCAGTTCCTCCAGCAAGACTTGTTGCCTTCTCTTGCCTCTGTCCGCACCATTCTGCCTTCACCTGGCTAGTGTCTGCTCATCCTTCTTGTCACAGCTGAGAAGTCATCTCCTCTAGGTCATCATCTCCTCCTCGACCTGCCAAGTCTGGGTTAAGGGCCCAACCCAAATGTCCTCAAACCAAACCACATTTCCCCCATCACAGTGCTTACCCCTCTGTTGTACCATGTACTTGTCTGTCTCCCTAGACTGTAAGCTCTGTGGGGACAGGGACAGGGGCATGGGCACGGTGTCCTTCCTGGGGCCCAGCACGGTGTCTGGCACAGGACAGGTACAATCACAGCAGACACATTCTACTTCTGAGTTCTGAATGTAGGGAACCTATATTTTTATTTAAAAGGTACTTACTGAACTTTTGAAATTCATAGTCAGTTTTTCCTGGTACTTACCCTCTTGTCAACAAACCTAGTCCTTTTGGACATTGCTTTCCACCCCAAATACATACACATTCTGTTCTTCATTCTCCTTCCTTTTACTACTTGGCATTTAGGCCATGCTATATGAATTGTTTCCCTTTTTCACACTGAAGCTTTCCCAAGTGGGCTTTTTAATGAGGTCCTTGTTTTTTTTCTGAACCTGTTACTAGTTCTCTGCTCCTTGTTCCCTCATGGGAAGCAGACCTAAAGGTCCTTCTCATTCCCTTGATTCTTCTTTGGTCAGTTCCTAAAGAATTATCATTGGTTAAGCTCCTACACTGTACCAGCCTCACTGTTTTGCTACTAAGCCAGCAGGTGTAACTAAGCATGCTGTGGGTGTCCCCAGCAGGGGAATTCAGGCTTACTCCTTGCCTAAGAGAACATGAGTAAATGCTAGAACTGAGAATTAAAGCCAAGATTCAGTGTTGTTTATCAAAAAGTACCATTCATGCAAATTAACTAAATTTCTCCTTCAAACCTATTTCCTTCCCAGATTTTCCAAAGCCTTCGGCTTTTTTTTTTGTTTTAACTTCTTGAAGAGAAAGCCCTTTATAGGGCAGGGCATTAGATTGATTGGTTCTGTTCATCAGAATATTCTGCACTATTAATAATTCGATCTTTTAAATCTAGGCAGTTTTGTGTGCTTTTTTTCAATTAAAATGCTTTCTGTAAAAGAAAAACCTTAAACTGGAGAAGGGAAGTGATGTTTGAGACGAGATACATTTCTGAGGGTAGGGAAGGAGTCAGGAGAAATGCTGTGCCCAGTGAATATAAACCCTACACCCTTTCCCTGAGAAAATCTTCAGTCACATTTATAGTACTCAATCTAAGGGGAAAAAAAAAGATTTCTATAAAAGCAAAGGAGGCTGTGTAGTTTCGAGATTTGTTAGAACAGTCACGTTGTCGTTGTTAGGTGCCATCGAGTCGGTTCCGACTCATAGCGACCTTATAGGACAGAGTAGAACTGCCCCATAGGGTTTCCAAGGAGCAGCTGGTGGATTTGAACTGCTGACCTTTTAGTTAGCAGCCGAGCTCTTAACCACTACACCACCAGGGCTCCAGAATAGTCATAGAAAACACTAATTTCTAGAATTGTAGAATTTTTCAATTAGGAGAGAACTTAGTGATCATCTGTTACATCCCCTTTATTTTGTAGTGAAGCTGAGGCTGATGGAGCTCTGGTTACTTGCTTGTGGTCACACAGATGATAGAGGCTGACCTGGAGGTTGGGCCCAAGTCTCCTGACTCCAAGCCCGGAGGTTTCCTACACAGGAAGAAGAAAGATGGATTTAATCTCATGATCTAAAATATTTTGTCTCTAATGGTAACAGCATATGTTAGAAGATCTATATAATTAACTTTATTGGTGTCTCCATCTGAGTGCTGAACCACTTTTAAAAAATGAGTAAGGCAACGGGAGATCAAAATATCTTAATTACCAATGAGGCTGACATTGGAGAACATGGCTTAAATCTGCCTGATACTGAACCCTAGCGTCAGCTGACTGTCATAGGTTGGTTCCTTAGACATAGGCCTGAATCAGGGCTTCTCGTACAGGTGACTCATTGCAGTAGCTTTCAGAAGGGTAGCAGGATAAGGTAGGGGCATGACCTCAACTGCAGACCAGCCTTAGTCAGAGCCTCTGGGGAGCTCTGGAGCACGAATTGCACCCACTGCAGAGTTGGTTCCTCCCGTGACAAGGGGGCTGCCTTTTTACATCTGCTGTCAGTCCCTGGCTTTGGCTGAGGGCAGTTCTCCAGAGAAGGGGTCAGCTGTGCGGTATTAGCAGACAGCACTCAGAGCGGCTGGGGATGGGCTCACCAGTCTGCTGAGGGGATCTGGATGGGGTACCAGTAGTGTCAATGACACCTCCCTACCCAGTTGTAGGCAGTATTTGGCCACAACAGCCCTGCATACATGTGGGACTGCAGTGCTAAATACAAGCCCTTTTCAGCCAGAGTCCCTTACAAAGGGAAACAGTAATCCTGGTGCCTGGCAGTTAATCACATCTAGGTTCTGGGGACAGTATTACAGCCAATGGATAGCCCCTCACATGAAATAAAGCACTTAGAGAATAAGTGCGCCCCTGCTAACGAAAGTAACGTATTTTCACATTTTGTAAAGACTTTCTTGAAGAGAAGTCCGAGAACACATAACCTGCCCGTTTTAATGAAAGGATGGGATAGAAAAAAATCTCCCAAATATAGACAGCTGCCCTACTGGAACCTGACTTCAGTCCACATCTCCTATTTTTAGTCCTTATCATGTTTATTCATTCCACAAATGATTGCTGAGCACCTACTGTGTGCCATAGAAAAGTACAGCAGGGGAAGAAATGGAAAAAATACTTAATCCTCATGTAGCACACATTCTAGTGGGGGGAGCCAGGCAAGAAGTAAAATCAGAGGAATGTTAAATGACGAGATGTGATATGATGAAAATGATGCCAAGCTGCCAGGAGGTGACAGTGCTGAGGTGAGGGGTTGGTTTGCAAGTTTGATAGGGTGGTCAGGAAAGGCCTTATTGAGATGTTTGAGCAAAGGTAATGAAAAAGGTTGGGGGCAAATGTGCATATCTGGGTGAAGAGGATTCCAGGCAATGAGAGCAACAAACACAAAAGCCCTAAAATGGGAAAAGGCCCACTGTGTTTAAAGAACAGCAAGGAGAGAATAGAAGCAGCTAAGGTCAGAAATGTAATCAGGGGGCAGGGATGCTTGTTTTTACTGAGCAAGATGGGACACCTTTGGAGACTTTTGAGTCCAGGAGTGAGCAGGGAGATGAGGATATAAGAGGAATGACAATCAGAAAAGGTGGTAGAATCAACAGATTGTTGGCATCAGCATCCTGTGGTAAAACTTCAGAGGTGGTGGTTGGAGACAGGGATGCTTGGAATTAAGATTATGGAAGGGTTGTATTGTTGGTAAGGATAAGGTCTAGGCTACGATCATGGGAGTAAGGTAGGTGGGAGGACAAGGTCATTGAAGAAGTTAAGGAGTTGAGAGGTCAGGGTATTGAAAGGCTCACCTGTGTGGATACTGAAATCATCCAAGAATGACCTGAGTTTTGTTGGAGAAAATAACAGTGACCTGCAGTTTGTGGATAACTCCAACAAGTAGGGGAAGTGGGTAGTAGAGTAAAATATTCTAATTGATTTATGCAACATTTGATAATGATAGCCCCTTTCTCATTTAAAATTGTTTTTCTTCTGCAGTACTGTTCTCTAGTTTTTCTATCTTGTGGCTATTCTTCTTAGTCCATAACTTAGTTCTCCGTTTCAGCCTGCCCCTTAAATATCAGTTCTTTGTTCCCTTTTTGCCACTGCTCTTTTCTCAAATATTACAGTGAAACCTTGTGAGAGCCAGAACTCAACGGGACTGCTTTGTTTTTCTGGGTCTTACAAGTTTTCCACATTTGACAGGGCAGAAAACTATTCTGTTGCTTGTTTTAGTGGAAACTACAGTAAAACCTGTGAAAGCCAGAACCTGTGTAAGGCGGAAACCTGCTAGAGAAGGAAAACTCAAATATTTTCCATTTAATAATTAATGTTTGATCATAATATTAATTTCAAGTATTGTCAATAATGTCCTGAAACTCTAATATTTTGGCATTCACACCACTACCCTGGTTCTCAACGCTAGCATTATTTGTATACAGTGCTTCTCAGTAAATGCTTGCTGATTCCTCTGTAGCTGTATTCATTAGCTTGTTAGAGAAAGTGCCGCATATTGAGGGTCTTAGGACTGGGGAGTAGAGGTTTCCAGGCAGGGAGTATGGTATATACAAAGACATGGAAGTAAAACATACAAGAAGTAAGCACATTCAGGTACTGGGGTAGCTCTGTATGGCTGCCATTTCCAGGACTGGTGATAAATTCAGAGGGGAGGATGGACAGTGATGAAGTCATGAAGGGCCTTGTTTGCCTTACTGAGGAGTTAGGAGGTTTATCTTGAAGGCAAGAGAGATGCTTTGAAAGATCTCTACAAGCAAGTGACCTGATCAGTGTGACAGATGCATTAAGGAGGGTTGAGATTGGAAGTAGAGAGACTAGTTAAGGAGCTGTTACAACAATGCAAATGACGAGGGCCTTTACTGTAGTGGTGCAGACAGGAAAGAGATCTAAGTGCCTGGGTGGATTGTGATGCTCGTCACTGAATAGGTACTAAAGAGGAGAAACACGTTTGGAGACGAGCTAGTTATGGACAAGTTGGGACCTCTAAATGGAGATTTCCATTAGGCAGTTGGAGACATGTGACAGGAGATGCAAAAATCTGTTTATTTGCCATAAAAATGTTAAGGACATTGTCCCATTTCTTCCCTTGGTATCCTTTTTACAACTCTCCTAGCCTAGTCAGCCTACCACCAGCAGGGCTAAATCCATAGCCTGAATTCATTGTAACCAGGAAGACAACACACCAGAACTGTGAGGCATCTCACCAAACAAAGGAAAAGATAGTTGTAGGGTTCCAGGGAAGAGTGGAAGAGTCCTCAAGAGACTCTTATACATCAAATCCACACATATAAATGATTCTAGAATGTAAATCACTTAAGTCACTTATACAATTTATATTGAATAGTTATTCAAATTAAAATTTAAATGAAGCAAAGCAGAGCTGTATATGTACAGGTCATCATCAAGTCTAGTCTGAGAAGTGGACCCAGGGTGCCATTTTCTACAAAGCCAGGATTAATGTTGAATGTCATGTTCAGAGATCCTTATTTGAAGTTCTGCACCTGGGTTGGAAATCAAGGCTACCTCTCTGTGTGAAAGTGACAGAGATCCTCCAGGCAAGAGTAGGATTGATGGTCAGTATCAATCACAGATGTAATTTCAAACAGCAAATTTCTGATGGTTTGTGATTTGAGAGAATATGGTTCTCAGTGAGTAAGAAAGCAGTTTTCACTCAGAGAAGAGGTCCATTATGACACTCCATGGCTGTAGTGTGTTTTTGGGAGAAAATGTTTAGTTGGTAGCAGGTTTTATCTGTGTCTGTTATCCCAATTTAGATAAATGGCAGAGCTGACTTTTACATTCTCAGTCCAAACTAATTTTTACTTTCTCAAGCCCCACTGAAATAGTTAAGAATCAAATCTTTTCAAAGCTTTTAATAATAAGTGTTTTCTATTCTGACAATGAAAATTCACAGTATTCTGCCTTTGCCTTGTCTGCAGAGAAGTTTTGGTATGGAAATCATGACAATTTTTATGGTTGGCACATGTGCATTTTTCTTGGTCTTGCTTTTCTACTCATGATTTTACTACTTTAAAATACTTCAGATTCCCTATGGAAAAGAGAATATAAATGAAAATAATAAAACAAAGGCTTTAATTTATTGTAGCTTTGCCACTTACCTAGTCATAGTTCATAAATATAACTTTTAACTGTGCATGTATCCTTAAATGTGTATTTCTGGATGAGCTAACTTGACAAAAATGTTATGGCTAATAATTTATAAAATTTATTAAAGTGACAGTTGATAAGAACAATTCATAGAGTCTTTTTAAGTCATGAAGTCTTATGATTTATCTGAGAGGATCTATGAACTCTATGAAGTTGTACAGAAGGTTTTACATGTCTAAGCACATGTATATTTCTTGAGAAGGTTCATAGGTTACATCAAATTTTCAAGAAGATCTGTGACCTAAAAGATCTTCCTTAGGAGACCCTTATGTATCAAATCCACTGAATAAAATGATTCTATGATACAAATCACGTAAGCCACTTAAACAATTTATATTGAATAATTTGTTTAAATATGTGCTTTTGGTAATCTAAGTTGTAAAACTTGCCCTTATTTCAAATGTTTTTTCTCAACAGATAAAATATTTTGATAAAAGAAGAGACTACTTAAAATTCAAAGAAAAATTTGAAGCAGGACAATTCCAGCCTTCAAAAACAACTGTAAATTCCTAGGCTGCTCCTGAACATTTCACAAAGGTTGAAACTGTTCTTTCTGGACATTCAAAAATGCTCCCTTGACCTTGGGGCAATAGTAAATATCAGTACTGTTTGAATCATGGTAAATGTCAATACTTGTTCCTTATCCACAACTCTTAATAAGTAAAATGGTCAAATAACAGAGGATTCCACCATTCAGACTATGAAGAACTGAAATAAAGTGTGTAAAATATGCGTAGTTTTAATTTCATAAGAAACCTATATTTTAAGAAAAAAAAGCCTCTCATAAAAACATAGTATTTTATTGTTAGAGGCTGGGTAGTAGGCAAATATGATAGATATAGACGGATGCTGTCTTAGGCTGGGTTCTCTAGAGAAGCAAAACCAGTGAAGCATATGAATATATAGAGAGACTCATATCAAGGAAATGGGTCGTATGGTTGTAGAGGCTGGAAAGTCCCAAGTCCGTGGGTCAGGCTGGAGGCTTCTCCTGACTCAGGTAGCTGCAGGGGCTGGTAAACCCAAGATCAGCAGGTTAGACGGCAGGCCTCTGGTGCACAGGTTATGGAGGCTGACGAATCTCAACATTGGCAAGTAAACTGCTAGTTTAAGTCCGAAGAACCAGATGTGAAATGAAAGGAGCCAACTACAGGATCCAGAGCAAGCAAAAGCCGGCAAGCTTTGCCAGAAAGTCTATCTATATTGGATGCAAGCCACACTCCCAAGGAAACTCCTTTTCAGCTGATTGGCTGCTCATAACAGATCTCATCATGGAGGTGATTACATCATTACATAGCTGCCAAACCACATCATAACTACCAAACCACTGAGAATCATGGCCTAGCCAAGTTGACATACAATCTTAACCATCACAGATGCTAATAAGAGTAAGCTGTCATTGTGTGTTCCTGGGAGTCAGCATTTTCATATAGGGACTGAAAATTGAGGATGAGAAGAAACTTGAACTTAAAATGTACAAGTAACATAATACCAAAACCAAACCTGTTGCTGTCAAGTCAATTCTGACTTACAGCGACCCTCTAGGACAGAGCAGAACTGCTCCCATACAGTTTCCAGGGAGTGGCTAGTGGATTTGAACTTGAATTTTGGCTAACAGCCAAAATTTAAACCAAAGGTATGTTAAAAAATAATACTCAAAAAAAGCATAGCTAATATCCTCAATGTTGAGAAAATGAATGCTTTCTTCCTAAAGTTGGTTAACAAGGTAAGGATGTGCCCTCTCACTACTCCTATTCAACAATGTACTGGAAGCCATAGCCAGTGCAGTAATGCAAGAAGGAAATAAAACATAAATGGGCAAGGAATAAAACTGGTCTATTTGCAGAAAATATTGTTATCTTTGTAGAAAATCCCAAGTATTGATAAAAATAGCTTCTAGAACTAATAAGTGAGTTTTAGAAAGGTTGCAGTTATTCTCATATACTAACAATGAGCTGTAATTTGAATTTTAATACCGAAGGAAAAAAGAATACTTAGATACAAATTTAACAAAATAAGTGCAGGATCCATATATTGAGAATACAAAACATTTGAAATAAGATGTAATTAAATGGAGAGAGTTATTGTGTTCATAGAAGGCTCAATATTGTTGATTTTATTAAAATCCCCCCCAATTTGATACATGGATTCAGTGTAATCCCACTTAAAATCCCAGCAAGCTTTTTTGTAGATACTGACAAGCTAATACTAAAATTTAAATGGAGGCTCAAAGGAACTAAAATAGTCAAAATAATTCGATAAAGAACAAAGTTGGAGGATTCAAATTACATCATTTGAAGACTTACTATAAAGCTTCAGCAATCAAGACAGTATGGTATTGGCAAAGGATGGTCACATAGTTCAATGGAATGGAACAGAACATCTAGAAATAGACCCACACAAATATAGTCAACTGAGTTTGGACAAAGGTGCAAAGGCATTTCAATGGAGAGAGGTTAGTCTTTTCAGCGAATGGTGCTGGAAAAATTGGATGTCCATACACACAAAATGAACCTTGGCATATACCTCCTACCTTATACAAAAATTCTAATATTAAATATATACTCAGCAATCCCACTCCTAGGTGTTTCACCAAATGAACTGAAAACTTATGTTCATACAAAAACCTGTACATGAATGTTTAAAGAAGTTTTATTCATAATAGCCAAAATTGGAAACAACCCAGAAGCCCTTCAACAGACGAATGAATAAACTGGTATATCCACAATGAAATACTACTCAGCAGTAAAAAGAAATGAACTTCTGATTCATGAAACAACATGGATTATTCTTAAATGTATTTTGGTACATGAAAGAAGCACCAGACCCAAAAGGCTACGTATTATATGCTTCCATTTATATGATCCTGGAAAAAGCAAAAGTACAGGATACAAAACAAATCAGTGGTTGACAGCAGTTGGGGATGAGGAAAGCAGCTGACTACAAAGGGGCTGCAGAAAGCAAATTTTTAGGTTGATGAAACTTCTCTATGTATTGGTGGATCCATGAGTATGTATTTGTCAAATCCCACAGAATTGTACACTATAAAGAGTGACTTTTATTGTATGCACCTTAAAAAAAAACAAAAAAACCAAGATACTGGAAGATTGCAGTGTGGGATGTACATTGTGAAAAGTGATCTAACTATATTATAAATATATGGCATAACCTCATTGAAAGGTATGGGTAAGAAAGGGGCCGACCTAAATAACTTGGGAAAACAATGTTTGACTGGATCCTATAAAGCTAACGACAAAAAGAACTGAACACAAGTTGGTAAATTTCTATCTCACAGGGATATGTTTTAGCAATTCTGACTCCATGTATTCTAGTGTTGTACAAATCACCAAATATATTATGGTGAATAAGAACCATGTTTCTCACTGTCAGAAAAAGCAGCCCCAAATATGTAAAAGATGAATGTTAGAATGAACCCTGTAGTGTTGGATTAATGTCAGAGAAATCAGTAAGAACTCTTATTTAACATATCTATATAGGGTCACTATGAATCAGCATTGATTTGACAGCAGTGGGTTTTTTTTGTTTGGATACACTGGATATATTTGTAAATACAGACATAGATATGTGTGCATACATGGGCTAGTATACATAAAAATATTTCATAGCTCTGTCCACTGAGAGGACACAGAAGCAGTGACACTGTAGTAGCAATGCACACATCTAGCACCCAGATCTTGGTTTCTAAATACCATTCTCCAATAAAAGGAACCAGTCTCCTCGGAGAAATGCCTGATTCTAGAACTGGAGTTGGAAAAATAAAAATGAGCCTTGAGCATCTTGTAGAGCTAGAAAGTAAAGAAGTGCTTGAAGAAAAAGAAGAATGGGAACATGTCAAAAAGACACAAAAGCCACCATCCATACTGATACAAACAGGTGACTGAGTAAGGAACAAGTCTTCCTTACAGAAGAATTCCAATAATAGGTGTAGAAGAAATGAGGGAAATAGGATATCACCATTAGACTACTACAGTAATAATTACTACAGGCAATATCCACTGATGAATACTAAAACTAATGGGCAAAACAGTTAAGGAAAAACAGGATATTTGCACAGCCTCCAAGTATCTTCTCCGAAATATTTATTGTTATGGTGGTTTTAACAGGTCCACAAATTCTTTGCTACTCCTCCCTTCAAGAGGTGGAGCGTATTTTCCTTAACCTTGAGTGCACGCTGGACTTAGTGACTCTTCTAACAAACTGATTGTTACAAAGAACGTGGTACACACTACCTTAACCAAACGGTCAACATAGGAAGTCAAGGGTACCATGTTACCCTCTGATACGATCTGATGAGAAGGGCACTTCACCTCTCTAGTATTGTTCTAAAAGCCCATAACCTCAGACTGTTCATGACAAAACATCAGACAAACCCAAATGAAGGGACATTTATAAAGCAGTTAACCAGTACTCTTTAAAAATGTCAAAGTTACACATTCCATTTCCTCCTTCTATACCTGACTCTCCTCCTTCCTCTGTTGCTCCAGGCAAACAGAGACCAATTGTTGAATGGCTGCTTGCAAGCTTTTAAGACCCCAAACCAAAACAAAAAACCTGTTGCCGTCAATTCCGACTCCCAAGCACTACACAATGAACTAGGAGGTAGAACAGAAGAACTAAATATATTAGGCCAATTAACCAGGATGTCCCATGAAACCATGAACCTAAACCTCCAAACCAAGGAACCAAATCCCATGAGGTGTTTGGCTGTATATAAACACCCTCAGCAGTTACTTTTTCTTTGTTGTAAATAAAGGTATCAACTTTTGCCAATTCAGCTTTTTATAGGTATACAACTTATCAACAGCAATTACATTAATCAGCTGTGAAACCCTGTCCTTAATGCTATTTTTCCATCACTGTAATCTGAATGTCAGTACTCCATAAGCAATAACCCCTCTATTTCCCCTCCCTCCTGCCCTGGTAACCACTAATAAACCACTAAGAACATTTGCCTGTTCTTGTCTTTTTATGTAAGTGACATTATACAGTTGCCTAATTGCATCTTTGGCCATGAGACCAGAAGAACTGGATGGTGCCCAACTACCATTGAACATTTTGATCAACTATTGTATAGAAGAATACTAATCAAAAGGGGGAAAATGCAAAACAATTTCAAGTTCTCATAGATTCTAGACTTTCTGGAGCCATGGAAGGTAGATGAACCCCTGAAACTATTACCCTGAGATAATCTTTAAACCTTAAACCAAAAAATAACCCCTTATGTCTTCTTAAAACCAAACAATAGCTTAACTAGTAAAGAATGTCTGCCTTGAGCACTGTGCTCTTTCAAGATCGATCTATACAGGATCAAATTGACAACAGCAATTCGAAAGATTAGGTAGGAACCTTAGGGGGCAGTAAGTTTATGTTAATGAAGGAGGAACAACTCAGAATAGGAGGGTAAAAATGATTACACAACTCTAGGAATGTAATCAATGTCACTGAATTGTACATGTAGAAAATATTGATATAGGTTCTTCTGTGTATACTCTCAACAAAAACTAAAAATTTTTTTTCAAAGTCATAAAAGATAAGGAAAGACTGCGATCTGTCAGAGACTGGAGGAGACTAAAGAGACAATGCAATGTACTTCCTGAATCTGATACTGGGCCAGGGAAAGGATATTAGTGGAAAATGGGAAATCCAAATAAAGTCTGCAATTTAGTGAACAGTACCTTACTGATGTTAATTTCTTAGTTCTGATAAAGGTACCATGATTACATAAGATACTAACATTCGGGAAACCTAGGTGAAGGGTATATGAAAACTTCATGTAGTATTTTTTGCAGCTGTTCTGCAAGACTAAAATGATTTCAAAATAAAAGTACTGAAGAAAAATATATACAGGTAATGAACTCTGAAATTTAAATATTATTGAAAGTGATCCAGGCATAACTGAAGTTCATTGCTGGATGGTGATAAATGGTTATTATTAAACGATGAAGTAATCCCAATATGAAACAAAAATATCAAAGGAATAAAAGCAGTAAATCAGAATTCATGGGTTTCATTCTTACTTTCTATATATAGATATACAAGAGCAATTCAACTCCTTTGGGTTCATTTTTACAGTTATCGAAGTTATATTATACTCTAACAAAATGATTTATTTCTAACCACTATTTAAACTCTTGGGGCAAAGGTTGTATATGAAAAATTTCATAAAAACTTAATTATGGCCAAGTTCGTATCTTTAACAAATAAAGCTTGAATTGTACATAAAGCATGATGAACTTTATGGGAAGGCTGGCTCAGCATCTTGCCAAGTATATGTATGCTCTGTGGGAATAAGTAGATATAAAGCAGCAAAAATAGGCTGATGACTCCTTCATTCTGAACTTTTACCTCAACCTCACCATGTTTCCTTATGACTTAAGGGTGTGGGTGTTTATAGATAACAGATGCTTTAATTCTGCCTCATTTTTATGATAGTCCATGTGATGGTTAAAATTGTGTGTCAACTTGGCTGGGCCATGATTCTCAGTGTTTATATGTGATCACCCCCATGATAGGATCTGCTGTGAGTAGCCAGTCAGTTGAAAGGAGTTTCCTTGGGCATGTGGCCTGCATCCGAATGTAAGTGGACGTTCTGGCTTTTGCCTGCTCTGGATCCTGCAGCTGCCTGCTGTTCATCTGACCTCTGGTTCTTGGGACTTGAGCTAGCAGCTTATCTGCTGATCTTGGGATTCATTGATCTTCACAGCCTGTGAGCAAGAGCCCTGCTCTCCAACCTGCCTATCTTGGGTTCACTAGCCCCTGCAGCTACGTGAATCAGGAGAAGCCTTGCGATCTTGCCTCATGATCTTGGGATTCATCGACCTTCACAGCCTGTGAACAAGAGCCCGCCGCTCTGACCTGCGATCTGGGGTTCGCCAGCCCCTGTGGCTATGTGAGTCAGGAGAAGCCTCTATCCTGATTCATGGACTTGGGACATTCCAGCCTCTACGATCGTGTGAGCCGTTTCATTGATATAAATCTCTCTATATATATCTACATGCTTTACTGGTTTTGCTTCTCTACAGAACCCACCCTAAGACAGTCCACATCTCTAACAATACTAGTTTCTAAAAAGATGTTATCCTTTTAAATACACAGTTTTATTTATATGATTGCTTAAATTTTTCATTAAAGAAGCAATATAATTTAAAAGTTTTTATTTAGGGGGCAATAATACAGTAATATATTTAAGGCACATGAAAAAATTTGGCATTCAATCCCAAGAAAAAAATACAAATTATTCCAGTAAGCTTTCAGAATCTATTTCATTAGTCCAAATAGTTTTTAAAAAAATTGTTTCAATAGCACCAAAAATTCATCTCCAATAAGGCATGGATGTGCTCTCTCTGGTCTCAGTGCTTGAGCAGCTGCTGCCTTGTGTATTCCCAAATCAGCAGTGCTCCACTCACATGGACATTAAGCGAGCGGATGATGCCCCGTTGAGGAATTTCCACGCAAACATCCAACTGCTGGATCAGATTTGCTGGAATTCCTTCACGTTCATTTCTGATAAAGAAAAACGGGGGAAAAACAGTTGATTTTCTTGTAATAAGTCAGTTTCCCTTTAGGTATTCTAAATGTTATTGGAAGAGACAGCTTAACAAAATTAAATAAGTCTGTGGTACCGAAAAATAAATAAGACTAAAAAGGATTTATGGTTCAATTCTGTGTTCACCTAACCATCTGACAAAGGTGAGATAAATCAAAAGTAGGAATGCTTTCCATAAATGTTACAAGTCAAGACAGCAGCTATAATATCAGGAGTCTAGGTAAATTGTAAAACAGGTAAAATTGTCTAGACTGAGAACTCAGAGAATATACATGCACAAGAGAATTTCCTTACCCCAACAAGAGGAGAGATTTCTCAGGAAAGCAGTATTGAGTTAGGTCTAAACTTTTGGCAGTTTGTTCCACACCAATGATAGTATAACCTTCTGCTTTTTTCTGCTGCAGATAATCAATCAGCTGAGATGGTTTTACCTTCACATTAGTTTAAAAAGAGCAGAATATTAAATCATTCATATTTAATGCTTGGAGTAAAGTCAGACTTTTAAAGGAACTTTTATTAAACCAAGCTTGTTAAATAAAAATCTTTTCAGAGAAAAAAGAACTGTACACTACAAAAAGGAATTCTACTAACATCATATAAATGTATAAAAATTATTCCTAAATCAAGAATAAGCTGCAACAGGACACATTTTACAGAAAAGAATAAATCCAGCATTGTTGATGACATCTAAAAGTACAAAAATGTGAAAGACAGTAAAATAGAATAACAGCAGTAGGCTATATCTTATTTTTAACTATCATTTTAAAATATTTAAGGCTGGACTACTATAAATTACTAGCAAATGATTGATACTTGAAGATAGAATACTACAAAAATTTTTAGTAATACAGCAAGTCAAATTATATCTAATAAATTATTTTCTACCCACCTCCACTAAAGGAAGCCACTGTTCTGCTGAAACACTGAGGTGCTGAAACTGTTTATCGCTGATACAGTGAAGACTGCCAACAACGAGCACTGAGGCCCCAAATATCTCACAGGTCCGGCATAATCCTATACAGAACAAATGGAAATTTAGATTGTTTTCCAATATAACGCTAAATTCATTATGCCCTAAATATTCTTCTGCATTTTTCCCCAAATGTGGGGGAAAAGCCAAAAACTGACAGTGGATTAAAATTTTTAGGATCAAAAGATTTTAAGCAAGTTCCCTGGAAAATTATAATTTTACCTCCTAAGTTGGTTGGTTTATCAATGAGTGAGCCCACTACAATCAGTCTACCAACTGACTTTCCAAGTTTGGCGGCACGATCCTGAAACTCTAGCTCCAGTTCTAAATCTGGAACATTATTTTTCCATGGGTTAATCTTCTTCTGAACATCAGTCCACTCCGATTGGTTATCTGCTTCACCTGAGTTAGAACCTGAGAAGGAAAAATAAAATAATCATATATATATATTTGTTGCTAGTTGCTGTTGAGTTGATTCTGACTCATGGTAACCCCAAGGGTGCAGAGTAGAACTGCTCCATAAGGTTTTCAAGACTGTGACTTTTTGGAAGCAGATCACCAGGCCTGTCTTCTGAGGTGCCTCTGGGTGGGTTCAAACTGCCAACCTTTCAACTAGTAGTCGAGCACTTAACCATTTGCGCCACCCACAGACTCACATATATATATACGTGTGTGTCTGTATTAGTTTTTAAATAGGTTCAAATGATAGTTTGGAATGAGATTCATCACATTAACTAAAGAACTTTGCCTGGATTTTGACACACCTGCCATTTTCAATATTAATTTTAAGTTTTCAAGTTCAGCTCTACTAACCAATATACATTTCATAAGAATCTAAGATGTACATTTTTTTTCACATTTTTGCATATCTGAAATTAGGAAGCATCTTAGAATCAATATCATGGCTTGGCAGCATTTTTTCCTTATAGATATATAAAATAATGGTGTATCTTACAAACAGTAGAGTGTGAGATTGTGATTTACTATAAAAATATGATATTCCTGAAATATTTAAAAAATTATCGTACCTTAAATTATTTTACAAGTACTTAGGAAACTTTTTTAAAAAGGAAGGATATTCTACCATTGTCTCAGGAAACATCTAGCTCAACTGGCACAACATAGCTTATAAGTAGAATGTAGAACATTTTCTTTATAATGTTATATATAAAGAAAATGTTCTACATTCTACTTTGGTGAGCAGTGTCTGAGGTCTTAAAAGCCTGTGAGTGGCCATCTAAGATACTCCACTGGTCTCACCCCATCGGGAGCAAGGGAGATTGAAGAAAACTAAAGATATGAGGGAAAGATTAGTCCAAAGGGCTAATGGACCACAACTACCACAGCCTCCACCAGACTGAGTCCAGCAAAACTAGATGGTGCCCGGCTACCACCACTGACTGCTCTGACAGGGATCACAATAGAGGGTCCCAAACAGAGCTGGAGAAAAATATAGAACAAAATTCTAACTCACTAAAATAGACCAGACTTACTGGTCTGACAGAGACTGAAGAAAACACTGAGAGGATGGCCCCAGACACCCTTTTAGCTCAGTACTGAAGTCACTCCTGAGGTTCACCCCTCAGCCAAAGATTAGACAGGCCCATGAAACAAAATGAGACTAAAGGGGCACACCAGCCCAGGGGCAAGGACGAGAAGGCAAGAGGGGACAGGAAAGCTGGTGACTGGGAACCCAAGGTTGACAAGGGAGACTGCTGACATGTCATGGGGTTGGTAACCAATGTCACAAAACAATATGTGTACTAACTGTTTAATAAGAAGCTGGTTTGTTCTGTAAACCTTTATCTAAAGTATAATAGTAATTAAAAAATAAAAAGGGAAGGATATTCTATACAGCAATTATTTCTTCACTAATTTGGTAAGTATAAATAATGTTATAATTAACCTACACAATTACAGTGTTTTGATCTTTGTAATACAGAACTGAGACTGACATAAGAGAAAATTCATTCCTGTACTTCCTGGACTCTTACTCCTGACTCACTCCAGACTGCTGACTGAAAAACGCTTGACTGCCTATACAATAAGACACATTCCCAGCCCACAAGGTGCACTTTGTTTACTGGGGATAGAATAGACATGCAAATAATTATAGCACAGTATAATGGTAAGGGTATGCTCACACAGAAAATGAGTTATTACTATCTGGGGGAGGGGGACCAAAGAGTAAAACCCAGAAAGGCTCAAAGGAAGGCAAGATAAAGTTTGCAAAGCAGACCATGTGGGGAAAGAGCAATGCTGACAGTAGATACAGCATGTGCACAAGGGCAGGACATGGAAGGACAATAATGTGGCAACAGCAAGGACTTTGGTGTAGGAATGGAAGGAGACAGGCTCAGAGCAGATCATAATGGCTTTGTATATAATAATAAAGAATTTATTCTACAGATGGTGGTGTTAGTTGCCATGAAGTTGGCTCTGACTCATGGCGATCTTATGTGTAACAGAACAAAGTGTTGCCCAGTCCTGCACCATCCTCATGATCATCGATTGGTATGTTTGAGTCCACTGGTGCGGCCACTGTGTCAATCCAGCTCACTGAAGGTTTCCCTCACTTTGACTGACCCTCTACTTTATCAGACACAATGTCCTTTTCTAGTGATCAGTCTTTCCTGATGACATGTCCAAAGTAAGCAAGATGAAGTCTTGCCATCCTTGCTTCTAAGGAGCATTCTGGTTGTATTTCTTCTAAGACTGATTAGTTTCTTCTTCTGGTGATCCACAGTATATTCAATATTCTTCGCCAATACCACAGTTCAGATGCATCGATCCTCTGCCTTCCTTTTTTATCGTCCAGCTTTCACATGCACATGAGGCGATAGAAAAGACCAGAACTTGGGTCAGCCACACCTTAGTCATCAAAGTGACATCTTTGCTTTTTTAAACTTTAAAGAGGTCTTTTGCAGCAGATTTGCCCAATGCAATATGTCATTTGATTTCTTGACTGCTGTTTCCATGGACACTGAGTGTTGATCCAAGTAGAATGAAATCACTGACAACTTCAATTGTTTCTCCATTTACCATGATGTTGTTTATCAGTCCAATTGTGAGGATTTTCATTTTCTTCACATTCCAGTGTTAACCATACTGATGGCCGTACGTAGTCTTTGACCTGCATCATTCAGTGCTTCAATTCTTTATTTCAGGCAAGGAAGGTTGTGTCTTATGCGTATGGCAGGTTATTAGTAAGTCTTCCTCCAATGCTGATGCCGTGTTCTTCTTCAAATAGTCCAGCTTCTTGGATTATTTGTTCAGCATACAGATAAAAGTAAGGTGAAAGGATACAACCCTGCCGCACATAAGAAGGAAAATAACTACTGGTTTTGTGTTTTAGAAAAATCCCTCCTCAAAGTGATGTGATGATATATTGGGGTTGGAAAACCATCAAGAGGCTTTTGCACTAGTCCAGGCGAAGACAATGAGAACGTAAGTCAGTGCAAGATGGGCTAAGGAAAATAATGACTTCTATAATAACTTCGTGGCACTATTCAGTTTAGATATGTTGAGTTTAGAGAGCTTATGAAATATATGAGTGTGAATGTCCAACAGTCTCTCAGGAAAGAGCCTGGGCAAGAGATAAGGAAATGAAAGTTACAGTTGGATAGGTAAGGATTTCAAGTTGTAGGAACTAATAAAAGTGTTCAAGGAGAACATGCAGATTGAGAAGAAAACAAAACCAATGAAAAAACTTCAGGAGGATACTAACATTTAAGCCTCAGCATAAAAAAACCTATGGGAATGTTCCTCTCTTTACCAAAAACAAATGAAACAAACAGAAGCACCTCCCTAGTCTTTTCCCCATTCTCATATCTCTGCTCCACTCCATGGCTGAACTCAAAATAGCTGTCCATATATGTTGTCTCTATTTGCTCTCCCCCCAGTCTCCACTCAGCCCATTCCAGTCACGGTTTCCTAACTACACAAATAAAATGGCTATGTCACCTCTTTTGCTTCTACATCTTCACATTTGCTATTCACTATTCTGGAAAGCTCTTCCCCTAGATCTTTGCTTAACTCGCTCTCTCACCTCATTCACGTCTGTTAATGTCAACTCCTTAGAAAGGTCTTTCTAACCATTTGTCACTATCTCTTCACCCTGCTTTATGGTTTTTGAAAATGGTACTTTTACTACTTGACATTATATATGTTTGTTTACGATTATCTCCTCCACAAGAATGTAAGCTCCATAGGGCAGTGACTGTCTAATGCCTAGCATATTAGAGATAATAAATAAACATCCGCTGAATAAATGATTAAATAAATTTAAGGCAATATGTCTTAAAATGTGTGAATGAACCATCTAGAGTGCTTGATAAAAAATATACTTTCCTAGAGCCTCCTCCAGACATACTGAATCTAAGGGTAAGACCTAGGAATCTGCACTTTTAACAAGTTATCCAAGAGATTCTTGAAAACATTAAAGTTTTAGAGAAATGCAAATATAAGTAGCAAGTGGGAGAAGGGGAACTCATAAAGGAGAGTGAGAGGAGTGAGATTTAGCAGGAAAATCAGGATAGCAAAAGACTAGCAAATAAATGCCTCAGAAAGGTCAGGTATGGAAAGAAGAGGTAAATGTCCATTTAGATTTTGTAACTCAAAGGAAAATGGTAGTTTTCTGAAAAATTTTAATGTCTTTCATCAAATTTGGGGAAATTCTGGCCATTATTTCTTCAAATATTCTTTCTGCCCCTTTCCCTCTTCTACTTCTGGCACTCCCATAATGTGTATATTGGTCAGTTTGATGGTGTCCCACAGATCCCTTAAGCTCTGTTCACTTTATTCTTTTTTCTTTCCACTTCTAAGACTGGATAATTTCAATTGTCCTATCTTCAAGTTTGCCAATTCTGTCTTCTACCTGTTTAAATCTGCTATTAAACTCCTCCAGTGAATTTTTCATTTCAGTTGTACTTTTCACCTCCGTATTTTCTACTTGATTGCTTTTCATAATTTCTGTCTCTTTACTGAGATTCTCATTTAGTTCATACATTGTTTTTCTAGTTTCCTTTAGTTCTCTGTCCGTGGTTTCCTTAGCTCTTTGAGTATATTTTAGACAGTTGATTTAAAATCTTTGTCTAGTATGTCCAATGTCTGGGCTTCCTTAGGGATGGTTTCTCTTACTCTTTTTCCTTTGAATGGGCTATAATTTGTATGTCTGTGATTTTTTGTTGAAAACTGGACATTCAAATATTATAATGTGGTAACTCTGGAAATCAAATTCTCCCCCTTTGCCAGGTTTGCTATTCTTGATTGCTGAAGGCTTAGTTAGCTTTTGTTCAGCCAGTGTTTTGACTGAGGTTTCCTTGAATGCCAGGAGTTGTTTTTTTTTTTCTTTAAAAAAAAAAAAACTCTCCTAGTTAAGTCTTTACAGACTTGCTCAGTGTTAGTATGTCCAATGTCTCGGCTTCCTCAGGGACGATTTCCATCCATTTATATTCTTCCTTTGAATGGGCCATAGTTACCTTTTCTTTGTATGCCTCTGGTTTTTTGCTGAAAACTGGACATTCAAATATTATAATGCAAGAACTCTAGAAATCAGATTCTCCCTTTTCCCCAGGGTTTCTGTCCTTGATTGTTGAAGGCTTAACTTGTGTTCAGCCAATGTTTTGACTCTGAATGCGAGGAGCTTTAAAAAAATAAATAACACCTCTCCTAGTTTCCGCAGATTGGCTCAGTGCTGGGACACTTCTTTAACACTTAGCCAGGCCATTTATAGTTCTGCCTCAGCCATCACATCCTGCGTGCACTGGGACTATAGCTCAGCCAGTGGTGAAAGCTTAGGGTCTTCTCAGGTCTTTTCTGAGCATGTACACTGCTTTGGACATGCATGTGGCTTTCTAAATTCCCCACTATACACAAGCACTTTTGAATGCCCTCATTTCCCAAAGACTCTCTTCCAGGTTTTTCTTCCCAGGCTTTAGGCAGTATATTGTATGTTTCAACTACAATCTTTTGCCCCAAGTGGCTGTGGGTTTTTCAATCACCTTACAGTGTTTTCCAGCAATATCTACCACTTCTCCACCCTGAGTAGGTTTGGAGTTAGATGAAACTTAGATGAGTGCTTTGCATTAGTCCTTCAGGTAGCATCCAGATAGAACAGACAAACACAATTACTTGCAAATAAGGCTTGCTATGTTCCTTCCAGAACCAGAAATCAGGATCCCACAATGGGAACAGAGATGCCATCCTGAAGATTGCTGCCAAGACAGGGAAGGGGTGGAGTAAGGGCAAATAAAAGCACCACAAACTTTCCTACTGTTTTTGAGTTGCCTTTTTCTTGATTCAGCATTCACTTGGTTGCTGTACACCTTTGACTCTTCTGCAGAGTTCTGACAAAGCTAGTTTTGATAGTTTCTGATTGTCTTCTTGATGTGTCTTTGGTGGGATGAGAGTTTGGAGCTGCCTACTCTGCCATTTTGCTGATACCACTCTGCCCTCTCGTCTAACTTTACCGACTAAATTTAAACTGTGTGGTCAATAAATGTGTACCTTCTTAAATCTATAATCTTTAAACAAATATACAGGGGGAGAGCAATGAATATTAATTAACAATAATATTTAAAAGGAAAGAGAAGCTACTTTATGAAAAACAGATCAAGTTCTCTTCTTCGCTTTTTACAGCAAAGCTAACTTTTCAAGTGAAAGTATTAATCAAAATTATATCACATTTTTTTCGATGGCTTTTCTCTAAGTGGAGGACCGGAATTCACCACATCAGTGAAAAAGTTATATTATCAACTTTCTGTTCTAATTAACAAATCAAGAAGCCTGATCAAGTCAACAAGAGGAAAAAAAATAAAAACTGTTTTTACCTATGTCCTGCTGAGACCAGTCACCTGGTTTTAGTTCACAGAGTTGAGTCTGAGAAAGGTACCACTGAAATCCTGCATCAAAAGGAATGTCAGTGAATCTGGCAAATTTATCAATGGCAATCCATTCATCTTCAATAAGGCCTGAAAGGCGTGGAAGGATGTAAAATATGGTCTGAAAAAAGAATTGTAAAATCTAATTTTTCCTTTAAAAATAACAAAGAAATCCATGATAATACATTCAAAATACAACTTAAACCAGCCCAAAAGCAATGATAAGAAGGCAGGAATGGACAGGAGAACTGTACAAATGGAAACAGGGAACCTGGGGTGGAGAAGGGGAGAGTGTTGACATATCATGGGGTTGGCAACCATGTCACAAAACAATTTGTGTATTAACTATTTAATGAGAAACTAATCTGCTATGTAAACTTTCATCTAAATAATAATAAACAAATAGAATACAACTTATTACTACTGACATATTCTCCCAATCTATCATATCTAATCAAATTACATACTTTCATTTATATCTTGTAGCAACTTTCTGTATATATTTCTCATCTTCTCTAAAAAAATTAGAGGATTAATTTAGGAAATCCCTGAGAGCAGACAGATCTTCCACTCCTGTGTTCCTAAGTGCATGTAATACAGCACCACACACATAGTATAGGCTCTTAATTAAAATATATATATATATTTCGGAATTAATCATTAATAATGTTGGGGAAGGTTCAGACAAATGCAATTCACTAATAACAAAACACCTCCATAACCTATCAAGTTCAAACTCTTTTGATGTCACATCTTTTACTTTTGCTGTCTTTAGACAAATTTATAATCTGAATTTTGGCTTGACTATATATAATGGGCCCTGGTGGCGTAGTGGTTAAGATCTATGGCTGCTAACCAATTGTTTGGCAGTTCAAATCCACCAGCCACTCCTTGGAAACCCTACGGGGCAGTTCTACTCTCTCTGTAGGGTCACTATGAGTCGAAATCAACTCGATGGCAACGGTTTTTTTTTTTTTTTTTTAACTTAGTAATTACATAAACAATCCTTCTTTCCTTTTCCCCACTAAAAGAAAACCAAGAACCAGAAAATGGCCAAAGGGGAAGAGGTACAGAAGAGGCAGAAGCACAAGTAGGCAATTTAAAAATGAAATAACAAGCAACTTAAAACAATGTGCACGTCTTTTAGAATAAGTATGATTTTCTTTATGATTGCAACTAAATGTTTATTAAGTATCCAGGATACTAGATCAAGCTCTAAGTATATAAAGACACAGTTCTTGTGAGCCATTAACTTTCCTTATTGTATTTACACATGTAATTATGATACTGATCATTAATGGAGAATAAAGAATATATGAGAGTGAGGTAGTCAAGGGAAGGGACAAGAGAAAGAGGGAAGTGAAGGACTTACTACTGCTGGAGAACTGAATAGAAAAAAGTTGACTGAACACTAGATAGTTATTAAAGGAGTCCTTCAGAAAGATGTCAAACAAAGCATTCTGGATGCTGAAGAACACAGAGCAGAGCATGTTAAAGTATTTGTTCTATTTTCAAAACTAACAGTTGAGAAAAATCCTCAATAATATTTGCACTGAAGCAACAGAAAATACATGTTAATATCCTATGATGTATATCTCATGATGTACATATACCCGTATTAAAAAGAAAAGGCTAACTTATTAGTAATCCACCAAAAAACCTGCTTACACATAGTAGCTACAGTTTCTGATACTCCCAAGTTCTTTAGAGGTGCTATTCTGGGTCAAATGTTTCAAATTCAAAGGCAGAACATTATAATTATAGTTGAAACAGGGAGAAAGTAATGTAATTTACATAAATTTTAGCAATTTATACATTAAATTTTACAGTAAATTAAATGAAATAATTTACATATTAATTATGTTTATGGTTCTTAAAATTATATAAGCACATTCTGTTACCATCCAGAACCTAAAAAAATGCAATTAACAAGAGTAGATCTTTTTGTTCTTTCATTAACAATGAGCTTCATTACAACAAAATCTCACCTGCACAAATGTTTTCACCCATTTCCTTTTTATGTCAGAACAGATTTCTGTTTAGAGTTAAATATTCCCTTCCAGTGTTTACAAGCCAGACACTGCCTGAGAAATAGAAAGTGAAAATGACTAGCCAATTTTCACTGCTTAAGAGTGAAATGCAAGCAAGTCATCTGCATAGTGACAAAATTAAACTTTGAGCTTTAAAATGTTAAGGTGATGTTTGTAAGCAAAGAAAAAAATTAACCTAGTTACAACCCTTCAGCAATCAGGGCAGTAAAGGGAGCTCAGGGTTAAAGACACATTAGAGAATTTATAAATGATATTCTCTACTCACCTCCAGACAATAATCCTTAAGTGGGTGAAATGTTGCAAAAAAGAAATGCTCTTGAATGCGCTGCCAATTCTTCTTGGCATTCCTGAGGATTAAAAATCTAGTATGAGGTGCAGGCAAGTGAAACAACTCTGGTTAGGGGGCAAATCAATTTGCTATCTTGAAGAGGTGCTGTAGAATTTAGAATGGAAAATTGTGTAAATTTTATACTAAGATTTATACACCAATATCTCTAATATCAACATACTTACAAACAATAAGTTTCTTTTTTTTCAGATTCATAGGGTTATTTTGTTATTAAATTTCACATTTTTAAATGAAACTCAAAGAGAAATTAAATAACTCTGTCAAAGTCATACAAAAAACAATGGTTCAATTAAGATGAAACCCAGGTCTCTGAGCTTTAAGTACAAGGATCAGTGTAGAAGAGTGTGCAGTTGGAAACGAACTTTAGGCTTGGGATCAAGGAAAAATAATTGGAATCAAAAAGAGGTTGATGACTAACCATGATGGGGAAGATCTCATGGAACAGTGTCCCAGATATACAACCTATATGACTTGGGGGGAAGGATTCTTAAAAGGAACTACATGAGAAATCTTGGGTTGGAATCCTTGAGTCTCTCTCTGGCAGCAGACCCTTTATTTCAGGAGAGAAAATTACTACAGAAGTCACCTTTTCTACTTTCATACAACATGTAGCCAAAACGTACCAACTTTCATCAACCAAATTCAATACAAGCAGGACTTAAAATTCTTAACCCAAGTTATTGAAGTTTTAAAAGGCAAAAGAGGTAGGGATTAAAATTTATAAAATACAACATTCAGGTTTCACTTTAAATTCATGATCATCCATCAAAAGCTGAGCAGCTATTTCAAGACATTTTTCCTGATGAGATCATTCTCCCACTCTGGCCAAGGTATCTTCTTCACTCATGCAAGTTTCTGTTCCCTCTCCTCACCTCTCACTATCAGCAGATAGCTGTGCCTCACCTATCACTGGAGTGAAAAATAGAAGACATTAGATGAGACATCTTTCATCTTCCTGCCACCACCTTATGTGCCTTTCCCTTCCCTTCTCCTCTCTTCAAAGGCAACACCCCCATATGTGCTCTAGATCCCATTTTCTTGTATTCTACTCTATCTACCCCCTTTCTGGATCTTTTCCTCTTCTCTATTCCATCCTTTCCTTCAGCTTTTTCAAAAGAGCTCTCATGTCCAATTTTAAAAAAGAAGACAAAACAGCCTTATTAAAACATCCATCAGTAGGCGACTCATGAGATACCTTAAGGCACAGCCATACAATAGAATATTGAGCAGCTGTTAAAAGAAAAATCATTTACAGTTTAGCACCTTTGGTGGGGGAAGAGAGGAAGGGACAGAGGGAAAGACAATGTCACATTTTTATACTTTTCTGCATTATTCAATTTCCTAACCATTGTATCTATTTAAAAACAACAGTTACAAACACAAAAATGAAAACCAAAGACCCTCCTCCTCTTTGATAGCACATTCACCACTAGCTATTGTACTTTCTATTATGCTTTACAGAGAACTTTTTAGAGAGAATTGTCTCCACAAGTTGGCCATGTCTCACCTTCCTCTCTGCCCATTTTTTAAAAATTAAAGACATGAGGTATTTAAAATATTCTAAATATTCAAGTAAAGATAATAACATAACAGACACCAGAGAACCTACCACCCCGATGTAATATGTGAGTGCTGCAGCTACCAAGAAACTTAGAATAGGATCTACAACCAATTGAAACATCTCAATGCCAGAGAATAAATCATGATTTAATCATAAAGAAGACTGTCAACTGACAAACGCCTACCTGCATGTGAAATTTTGTCAAATCCCTCAAACCTCCTCCCACAAAAGGAAAGGCTAAAAGAACTATCGATTAACTGTATGTCCCCTGGCTACTTATCTCTAACCCAAAGACACAAGTAGTACTCCATACAGAAGCAATGTGCCCTATTAAAATGTTGATATAATTTCATGAAACTGTATATTAAAATTAGGAACATCTCTTGCTGTTTGAATTTGGC
The DNA here is from genome assembly GCF_000243295.1 of Trichechus manatus latirostris. Classification (NCBI taxonomy): domain Eukaryota; kingdom Metazoa; phylum Chordata; class Mammalia; order Sirenia; family Trichechidae; genus Trichechus; species Trichechus manatus. The sequence goes on along the minus strand of NW_004443957.1, from coordinate 4,347,704 downwards.
TTACTATGTGATAATGCAAATGCTCTCCTGAAAAATATGAATGCCCAAACCTACTCATGTAAATAAAGTTGGCTAAGTATTCACCAAGTATAAAAAATGATAAATTAAACATACCTATAGGCCAAGAGAAAGTAAGACATTTGATCACTTGAAAAAGATCAAGAATTCCAGTTGCCAGATTATACCTGGAAAGTTAGGAATCCTTGGCAAGGTTCCCCCTTCCTTTGCTCTTTTGTCCTTCATCTATAACTGGTCTCACCACCCAATTTTCTTTCTTCTCTTTCTAGCCCTTTTCCCTTATGTATATACAGTGCATGTATGTGTATAATATATAAAATTATTTTTCCCCTGAGCCCCCAATACTTCCCTTACCCACTTAATCACTCAAATGCCTCTTTGGACACTTGTATCAAAAGTTAAGGCAGGTACATCTAAGATACTCCACTGGTCTCACCCCTTTGGGAGCAAGGGAGAATGAAGAAAACAAGATACAAGGGAACGATCAGTCCAAAGGACTAATGGACCACAACTACCATGGCCTCCACCAGACTGAGTCCAGTACAACTAGATGGTGCCCGGCTACCACCACTGACTGCTCTGACAGGGATCACGATAGAGGGTCCCAGACAGAGCTGGAGAAAAATGTAGAAAATTCTCACTCACAAAAAAAGACTGGACTTACTGGCATGACAGAGACTGGAGAAACCCCAAGAGTGTGGCTCCCGGACACCCTTTTAGCTCAATAATGAAGTCACTACCGAGGTTCAGCCCTCAGTGAAAGATTAGACTGGTGTATAAAACAAAACAAGACTAAAGGGGCACACCAGTCCAGGGATAAGGACTAGAAGGCAGGAGGGGACAGGGAAGCTGGGAATAGGGAACCCAAGGTTGAGAATGGAAGAGTGTTGACATGTCATGGGATTGTTAACCAGTCATAAAACAGTTTGTGCACTAACTGTTTAATGAGAAACCAGTTTGCTCTGTAAATCTTCATCTAAAGTACAACTAAAAAAAAAGTTAAGGCAGGTAGAGGATTTATAAGATAGCTTGTGACTACAGAAGTACCCTCACCCCTGGCCCCATGTGAAACTAAGACTCACGGAAAGTCTCATTTGCAGCATGTGCTAATGAAGGTCAAGGCAAAACCCTCCAGATGCTACTGGTTTTCCAAACATTATTTCATACTTGTAATATGGTGCTTCCAATCATTATCAGTTTGTTTATATAAGTGATTGCCTTTTGAGTTTATAAAGAAAAACCTTTAATGTTGATTCATATTTCCTGGGTCTCTGAAATTTCTAAAAAATTCAGTATTCCTGGGTGGTGATAATCAATGATAATAATTTTTTAAAAAGTAAAAGGACACCACCAGCACCTCATAAAAGAAGAAATAAGCTCAGATACTAGGAGATGCTTGGGACACAATACCCTGCTTTTTTGCAGTGACTCTCAATGAGAGGTGGGTGTGGAAGGACGAAGAGGTACACATCAGCATCTCACCTGCAGAGCTTTACCAAGTGCTGGGTCATGCACCCATCTGCCATTCCACCCACAGCAGCAACATTTTATCTGTTTGATACTGAGCTTCTGTGTAAGATTTTGTCTGAAGAATAAATGAGCTCTATTGGGAAGGGGGGCGGGTGTAGGGGTAGGGATGTCCATTTTAACTAGTAAAGTTGAATGGTTAACAGCACTATCTTTATAGTCAGCCCATTCTCACACTCCTTTAACAACAGAGGATGATGACATTTGGCTATACTGAAGAGAAACATCCAGAAGTATGTAAAAGATGATTTATAAAATAAAGGATTGAAGGTAAAAAGCAATGAAAGGTCAAGATGGAGCTGACAATGATTAAAATTGTAAGTAAACTGGATATCAAATAGTGGACATCAAACAGACACTGGAATTTGCCTTCCACAAAGGCTCTATTGTGCTCAAAACTAAACCCAAACCCACAGCTATCAATTCCAACACATGGCAACCACGTGTGTTACAGAGCCGAATCACTCCATAGGGTTTTCTGGGCTGTAATCTTTACAGAAGTAGATTGCCAGGCCTTTCTTCTGAAGTGCCACTGGGTGGGTTCAAACTGCCAACCTTTGGGTTAGTAGCCGAGAGCAAGCTGTTTGTGCCACCCAGGGACCTTATGTGCTCAAGTATGATGGGATTAGAAGATAACAAGGCCAGATAACCACGCCTTCTCTGTGGATTCCACTGGAAGTAAAGCATTAAGTTCCAAGTTTCACTTACCCTGCTCCATGCATGTTTTCCACTTGATTAAGACTGGATTCAATCACAGAAGTCAAAGCATCAAATTCTTCGACATACAATGTTTTACACATGCTCCAGATTTTCTTAAGAGCAAGTAAAGCATAGAGTCGGATACTGAAATTGTGACTGAAACACCACTGCAGTACAACAATAAGGGCTTGCTTCAGAGTTAGTTTCTGAAAAGAAAGGGGAAATTCTTTAAATGTTAACATGGACCATTTCACTCTTGACTGAGAAACAGGTATACAGATGATGAAAGTGCTACGGGGGACTTACTTCACTGGCTTTGTGCTGGCGGGGCTTTCATTCTTCCTTCCTGGACAGAGTAGGTTCACTGACATCAACAATTTCCTCAAGGGAAAAAATACACCCCCAGCTCTTTCGTTTTCATTTTTAGTGCTGCAATATATCCCCACCCCCATACTTTGCTGCCTAGGTTAGCTGCCATTGAGTCAATTCTGACTCATGGTGACCCCACGTGTAGAGTACAACTGCTCTATAGGGTTTTCCAGGCTGTGAATTTTCAGAATCAGATCACCAGGCCTGTCTTCCAAGGCGCCTCTGAATGGGTTCTATCTACTAATCTTTTAACTAGTAGTGAAGTGCTTAGCCTTTGCACCAGAGGGTAAAGTGGAATTACTAGTCAGATACAGTCAATCTAAAGGTGAAATGGAGGGAGAATCACTTTTAAGAAGAGGGACAGAGAAGGGTGAGGGGTATACTGGATGTGTATCTGAGATAACCATTATGTGAATGACATATGATTAAGCATTTAATTCTATTCTAGAAGTTGAAAACCAAGCAGGTTAAACAAGACAACCAAAATATCATTAGAAGATAACTTCACAAATTAAAAAAGAGGCAAAAGTTATCTTCTAGCCCTTGACAGTTTTATGAACACAAATGTGGTATCTAAACATAATGACTACTACCTATACCATTAATTATGTCACCAAGTGCTACGCACAACATTTTATGAATCTTATCTGACTTCCCCCCATTCAGGGTCTTAGCTGATCTGGTCCCTGGCGTCCTCCTTTCCTGCCCTGTCTCCCTACCTTATTCTGTAGCCATCACTCTGACCTTCTGTACACTAAGACCATCCTCACCCTAAGGCCTGTGTATCTGCTGTTCCCTCTGTCTGGCCAGTCCTCCCCAGATCTCACGTGGCACGCTTACCCACGTCGTTCAGGTCTCTTTTCAAGAGTCACTTCCTTGGAAAAGCCTTTCCTGAACCCACTTTCTAAAATAGCCTACCTGCTCCAAGCATCCAATCTCTACCCCCTTATTCTGCTTTATTTTTCTTCAAAGCATTTGTCACTAACTGATAGCACAGTGTTTATTATCTCTCTCTCCCACTAGAATATAAGTTCCATGAGAGTAGAGACTGGTTTATTGCTAAATCCCTAGTGCCTAGAACAACTTCTGGCACATAAGACATGGAATAAACATTAGAGTGATGGAGGTGGAGAAAGAAAGACGTAAGGATAAAGAGAAGGAAGCAAAAAATCATAATGACTTCTTCCAAAGTACCCCATGCAGCAGGGGACTTGTGGCCAACTAAACTCACTACACATCTCATCTCCATGGTATCTGCTCATTACCCAAACACAAACTCTCTACTGCTTATCTCTGCTCTCATAGACTTATCCCCCAAAAATACATGTTTCATCTCCTCTGATCCAATTTCACACTGCTTTCCCCTCCTTTCTGAACTATGGTAAGTTCCTTAAACTCTCAGTAACATCTCTTTCCCACCTTCTCAAGTCAGAAGAGGGTCTGCACCCTTTTCAATCCTCAGCGTGGCTTCCAGACCATTACACTTCTCTACCATCACGTAAAAACAACTACCTAACATTCTAATTTCTATTTCTTCTCATTACAGTTATCTACCTGGTCAGGCTCCCTAACTCACCGAAGATTCTAGTAACTGGCTCTGTTGTCTTCCCCCTACTCCCTCCCTCTAATCCTCAATGTCAACACCCACTTCACTTGAGCCACCCACACCCATAGCCATATCCTAGGCCTTGTCATAAACTACTTTTTTTCTAAAATCATAAAATCAGATATCCCCATTTCTGACCACAACTACCTATCTATAAACTAGTTCCCAGTTACCCCTCTCTCTTTTCCTCATGCATCTTGACTCTCTGCTTTCTCACTTTTTATCAGCAGTCTTTCTCCTCTATAAGCTCCATCCCACCAGCCTTTAAACATGCTCAAGAACAGAATTACCTTCATCAGCTCCACAATCTCCAGCAGCTTCTACTTCCTCCCCGCTTCAAGGTCAAATTTCTTGAAGGATATAGCGATACTCGCTATCTCTACTTCCTTTCCCTTCTACTCAGGACATTATGATTTCTACCACTTCATAGCAGCAAAATTCACCAAAGTCACACATACAGCCTCCCCGTTACTAAATACTATGAACACGTGTAAGCCCTGTGTTTCTTGACCTTCCCAGGGCCCTAGACTCTCTTGACTTTTCTCTTCTTGAAAAGATGTCTCCCTATGACTTTTAGAACACCATGTTCTAATGGTTGTCCACCTAGCACTCTTGCTGTTTCTTCTCAGTCTCCTTTGTTAGCTCCTCTTCCTCTTCTGTCCATTAAGTGCTGGTGTTCCTATGGTTCTATCCTTAGCTTCCTTACTTTCTTAGGCTGCATACTCTCTGTGGGTGATCTCACTCATTCCCATGGCTTCAATTACCATCTATTCAGGGTTCCCAAATGTGTGGGATACAGCACTTTTCTTTAGTTGAAATTTTTTGTTGAGATAATTGTACATTCACATGTGGTTTTAAGAAACGATACAGAACAATACCAACAATGACCAAAAAACAAGTGTATGGTCACTTGTGTACGTATACAGGTATATATGTGTACAGGTAGGTACAGGTGCATATATATGTGTGCACAGACAGAAACATCTGTAAGTACAGATATGTGTGTACAGGCACATATATTCATAGAAGGCACAATTACAGATACTTCTCAGACATAACCAAACACCTTGCCAGATTGGTTTTTTAGGTCTGAAGGCTTAGTCTCATGGGACAACTCAGTCAACTGGCATAATATAGTTCACCAAGTTCATGTTCTGCCTCCTACTGAAGTGAGTAGGGCTCTTAAAGGCTTGTGAACAGCCATCTAAGATACAATTATTGGTCTCTACTCATTAGGAGCAAAAGCGTAAGAAGAAAAGCAAAGTCTCAGAGAAGGAACTAGTCTACAGGGCTAACAGCCTATATGAGCCATGGCCTCATCTACCCTGAGACTAGAAGGACTAGAGGGTGCCCAACTACTGCTACCGACCATTCTGATCAGGGCCACAATAGATGGACCCTGATACAAGGGGAGAAAAAAACAGAACTCAAATTCTTAGAAAGTCCAGACTTACTGGACCAGTTGAAACCAGAGGACTTCCTGAAACTATGACCCTGAGATACTCTTTAAACCCTGAACCAGAACTATCCTGAGATCACCTTTTAGTGAAATAACAGAATGGCATACAAAATAAAGGACATTACCCCAAAGGACAGTGGCCTACTAAAAAACCATCTATGTGAGACCAAAAGGTCAACAATTACTCTAAAGCAAAGATGAGAAGATAAGGGGACAGGGAAACTAGAGTACCAAAAACAACCAACCCAGAACACAATTAAAGAGAATGTTGAAACATTGCAAAAAATGTAACTAATGTTACAATTTGTATAGAAATTGTGAAGTGGGTACCTAATTTGCTATGCAAACTTTCACCAAAAACACAAAAAATTATTAAAAAAAAAGAAAAGAAATAATACAGAAATCCCTTGTATACTTTGCTCAGTTTCCCCCAATGGTAATATTTTGCAAAATTACAGTACAATATCGCAACCAGGACACTGACACTGATACAATACAATGATCTTATTCAGATTCCCCTCAGTTTTACTTGTATTCATTGTGTGTGCGTGTATTATGTTCTATACAATTTTGTCACTTGCATAGGTTCATGTATCTACCACCACAATCAAGATACTGAGCAGTTCCAACACCCAGGGATCCCTCATGTTGCCCTTTAATAAACACATCCACTTCCCTCCTGTCTCCCCCTACCCTACAGCCACTTTTTATACCCCCTCTCTTGTTCATTTATTTTTCAATCCTTTATTTATATCAGTATGGATTCACGTATAATTATTTTATATTTTACGCTGTAATCCAATTGTTGCTGTTAGTTGCCACCAAGTTGGCTCCAGTTCATGGCGACCTTATGTATAACAGAACGAAACATTTGTTGCTGGGTCTTGTGCATCATCATTGGCATGTTTGAGTTGACTGTTGTAGCTGTCCTGTCAGTCAATCTCATTGAGGGTTGCCGTCATTTTCACTGACCCTCTCCTTTACCAAACATGATGTCCTTTTCTAGCAACTGGTCTTTCCTGATGACACATCCAAAGTAAGCAAGCCGAAGTCTTGCCATCCTCACTTCTGAAGAGCATTCTGGTTGCATTTTTTCTAAAACTGACTTGTTCATTCCTCTGTTGATCCATGGTGTATACTCAATATTCTTCCACAATTCAAATGCATCAAGTCTTCTTCTGTCTTCCTTTTTCACTGTCCAGCTTTTACATGCATGAGGTGACTGAAAAGACCATGGGTTAGGTCAGGCAAACCTCAGTCATCAAAGTGACATCTTTTTAAAACTTTCAAGAGGTCTTTTGCAGGAGATTTGCCCAATGCAGTATGTCATCTGATTTCCTGACTGCTGCTTCCCTGGACATTGATTGTTGATCCAAGTAGAATGAAATCATTGACAACTTCAATTTCGTCTTCATTTATCACGACACTGTTTATCAATCCAGTTTGTATTTTTCTTTTCTTCACGTCCAGGTGTAATCCATAATTAAGGTGTTTGACCTTCATCTGTAAGTGCTTCAAGCTGTCTTCACTTTGGGCAAGCAAGGTTGTGTCATTTGCATAGCACAGGCTGTTAATCAGTCTTCCTCTAATCCTGATGCCGTTCTTCATACAGTCCAGCTTCCCAGATTATTTATTCAGATACAGATTGAATAAGTAAGGTGAAAGTATACAAATCTGCTGCACACCTTTTCCAATTCTGAACCATACAGTATCCCCTTGTTCTGTTTGATATGCCTCTTGATCCATGTACAGGTTCCACATGAGCACAATTAAGTATTGTAGAATTCCCATTCTTTGTAATGTTATCCATAATTTTTTATAATCCACACATTTTAATGGCTTTGCATAGTCAACAAAACACAGGTAAACATCTTTCTAGTATTTTCTGTTTTTGGCCAAGATCCATCTGACATCAGCAATTATATCCCTCATTCCACATCCTCTTCTAAATCCAACTTGAACTTCTGGCAGTTTCCTGTTAATGTATGGCTGCAGTCTTTTTTTAACTATCTTCAGCAAAATTTTGCTAGCATGTGATAATAAACATCATTGTTCGATAATTTCAACATTCACTTTGATCACCTTTCTTTGGAATGGGCTAGTCTTTATCTTGTTGCTCAAATTGTTCCTCTGTCCCTCTGACATATGTCCATCAAAAAAAAAAAAAATTTTTTTTAACACTTCCTTACTTTCTGGCACTACAAGATGCTCCACGTTCATATTGTATATTTCCTGCTCCAGTCATAGTATCAGCCACTTCTCTTAGGAGCCCTGGTTGCTTTTGTTGGAGAATGGTATTAGAATCAAGATCTAGGAGCTAGGTGTATATTACTTTTAAGTAAAACAAAAACAAACAGACAAATAGAATCCACTAAATTCTCAATAAGGAGTACAATTCTCCTATGGATCCTATGCTCAAACATGTTGGTACTGCCAGTGATCACTCACCTAGCTAGGGTGAAGATATAACACTTTAGGGGCTTAAACAATGCTTCTACTTATATAGCAGTCTAAACTGCTGCTGCTGAATAGTAAGAATGCTATCTTCAATGTATTCTCTGTCAAGATTTATATTCCACTGAAAAACTGTCAGAACAATACAAGACTATGAGCCTGGTTAAGAAAGATTTTTTTTTCTTTTATTTTAGCTTCTATAGAACATTTAGTGCTTTGACCTCTGTCCTGTTTGACAATGGTTTTGAATCCCTATCTCATTACTTAGTACAGATTGTACACACAGGCTAAGTAACACACTTTGATGAAAATAGAAATTCTTAAAAGACTGTTGCCGAGAAGTCTTCAAGCAAAAGTATGTTCATCTAAGTAACAATGTACTTTAAAATCAGAAATGGAAAGACTGACAAAGTAAATTAGTTTAGCCTTAGGTATCCCAATTTAGATTTTTTTTTAAAAAGGTGTTCAAATTGCAGTTATTCCATTTGTTATCAGCCTGTTTTTTTTGTTTGTTTGTTTTGTTTGGGGTGGGGGGATGCTTTGAAAAGAAAAAACTACACCTAAAACATGTAATTCAGCACATATAAAAGAGGCTTAATGGAAAAATAACGTTTTTTATACCAGATCTAACATAAGCATCTTCTAAAATGAATTAATTTTCAGAATTTGCCTATTTTAATTTTTAAAATTTTGTTGTTTTTGAGAATATTCACAGCAAAACATACACCAACAGTTTCTACATGTACAATTTAGTGGCACTGATTACATTCTTTTAGTTGTGCAACCATTCTCACCATCCTTTTCTGACTTGTTCCTCCTTCATTAACATAAACTCACTGTCCCCTATGGTTCCTATCTAATCTTTCCAAGTTGCTGTTGTTAATTTGATCCCATATAGTTCTTAAAAGAGCATAATGCTCAAGGCAGACTTTTTTTTTTTATTACTTAACTAAACTACTGTTTGGTTTTAAGATGATTTCAAGGGATATTTTTGGTTTAAGGTTTGAAGATTATCTCAGGACAATAGTTTCAGGGTTTCATCTACACTCCATGACTCCAGAAAGTCTGGAGTCTGTAAGAATTTTAAATTCTCTTCTGCATTTTCCCCCTTTTGATCAGAATTCTTCTATGGAATCTTTGATCAAAATGTTCACTAATGGTAGCCAGGCACCATCCAGTTCTGGTCTCATGGCAAAGAAGGCAATTGTTCATGGAGGCAATTAGCCAAATATTCCATTTCCTCCTCCTATTCTTGACTCTCCTTCTTCTTCTGTTGTTCCAGGTGAATAAATAGAGACCAATTGTTGTGCCTTGGATGGCTGCTTGCAAGCTTTTAAGACCACAGACACTACAAAACAAACTAAGAGGTAAAACAGAAGCACTAACACACCATTAGGCTAATTAACTGGGATGTTCCATTAAACCATGACCTAAACCTCCAAACCAAGAAACCAAATCCCATGAGATGTTTGGCTGTATGTAAGCAGCCTCAGTAGCTCCTTTTTTTTTTTTTTGGTCGTTGTAAATATATCTATCGCACAACTCTTGCCAATTCAGCTTTTTACAGGTGTACAACTTATTGCAGCAATTACAATAATTGGCTGTACAATGCTACCCTTACTCAATGCGACTTTTCCATTACCATTAACTCTCCTTTTCCCCCTCCCCCCCTGCCACTGGTAACCACTAATAAACTTTGGACTCTATACATTTGCCTGTTCTTGTCTTTTTATATAAGTGAGGTCATACAGTATTTGTCCTTTTGTGATTGGCTTATTTTGCTCAGCATGTCTTCAAGCTCCATCCATATGGTAGCATGTATGAACACTTCATTTTTCCTACTGGCTGAGTAGTATTCCATTGTATGTATATACCACATTTTCTTTATCCATTCATCTGCTGATGGGCATTTAGGCTGTTTCCAGCTTTTGGCTATTGTGAATAGTGCTGCAGTGAACACTGGTGTACAAGTCTCCTTTTGAGTCTCTGCTTTCAAGTCTGTTGGGTATATATCTAGGAATGGAATTGCTGGGTCATATGTAGTTCTATTTTTAGGTACTGCCACACTGTTTTCCACAACAGCCGTACCATTCTGCATTCCCACTAGCAATGGATAAAGGTTCCAATTTTCCTACATCCTCATCAACATTTGTTATTTTCTGGTTTTTTGTTTGTTCGTTTGTTTGTTTAATCTTAGCCATCCTAGTGGGAATAAAATGGTATCTCACTGTGGTTTTGATTTGCATCTCTCTGATGGCTAATAACACTGAGCATCTTTTCATGTGTTTGGTGGCCATTTGAATGTCCTCTTTGGTGAAACATCTATTCAACTCCTTTGCCCATTTTATGATTGGGTTGTCTTTTTGTTGTTAAGTTGTTTAAGTTTTATATATATTTTGGTTATTAGGTTCTTGTTGGATACATGGTTCCTGAAGATATTCTTCCAGTTGGTAGCTTGTCTTTCACTTTTTTGGTAAAGTCTTTTGATGAACAAAAGTTTTAAATTTTTACGAGGTCCCATTTATTTTGTATTTTGCTTTTTGTACTTTTGTTATTGTATTAGATAATCCATTGTTAAAAGCTAGGCCTGACAGTGTTGCCCGTTTGTTCTTCTGAGAATTTTATGGTTTTAGTCTGCACATTTAGGTCCTTCATCCATTTTAAATTTGTTTTTGTGTATGGTGTGAAGCACGGGTCCTGTTTCATTTTTCCGCATGTGGAAATCCAATTTTCCCAGCATGACTTATTTTAGAGACTCTTCTTTCCCCGTCAAATGGACTTGGCACCCTTATCAAAAATTGTTGACCACAGATGTGTGGGTTATTTCTGGACTGTCAATTCTATTCCATTGGTCTATGTGTCTATTGTTATACCAGTACCAGGCTATGTTGATTACTATCGCTGTACAGTATATTTTATAATCAGAAAGTGTGAGTCCTCCTACTTTTTCTCTTTCAACATTGTCTTAGCTATCTGGGGCCTCTTGCCATTCCATGTAAGTTGAGGATTGTTTTTTTTCTATTTCTGTAAAGAAGGCTGTTGGAATTTTGATCGAGATTGCGCTGTATCTATAGATTGCTTTGGGTAGTACTGACATCTTAACAATATTAAGTCTTCCAATCCATGAACATAGAACATCTTTCCATTTATTTAATCTTCTTTAATCTCTTTCAGCAGTGTTTTACAGTTTTCACTGTATAAGTCCTTCATGTCCCTGGTTAGACTTTTTCCTAGGTATTTTATTCTCTTAGATGCTATTGTAAATGGAATTGTTTCCCTAATTTCCCTTTCAGATTTCTCATTGCTGGTATACAGAAACCCAACTGATTTTTGTTTGTTGACCTTGTACGCTGCAACTTTGCTAAATTTCTCTATTACCTCTAGAAGTCTTATGGACTCTTTGGGATTTTCTATACATAGGATTTGTCTATTTTTGAGCTATTTCATCAAAACTACAATATTAATTTCTTGTCTGTTTTACCTCTCTCAATAGATTGTAAGCAAATCTTTTTTCTGTATGTATTTAAAATAGAAAGATAAGATTTGATAAAATACTAATAATAGTTTGCCATACTTCACTGAATCTAAGACACTGATGCTAGAGCGCTCCTGATCTTACCAGAAGGTGTCAACAGAAGTTTTCATGTTAATTAGGACACAACTGGAGCCCTGGTGGCGAAGCAGTTAAGAGCTCAGGCTGCTAACCAAAAGTTCGGCAGTTCGAAACCCTATCAGGCAGTTATACTCTGTCCTATAGCGTTGCTACGAGTCGGAATTGACTCAACGGCACACAACAATAACAGGACATAACTGCCATCTGGCTGGCAGACAGTGTGAACACCATCACCTTTAAGATGCATCATGATTTTAGAGGTTATAGTGTGTGTGTGGGCGGGGGGAGAGTCTGTCTTAGAATTGATGCAACAGATTAACAACAAATTGGACTGTACCATTGTTTATAGAGCACTGAAAAATTCTAGGAAACCTTTCCCTCCTATATGTCACTATCAACACTTAACAATACTTCTCATTTAATATTAAGTTTTCTTCTATAGTCTATAGCATATCAGTACATTCTTCTCTATAGATTGAATAATACAGAATCTTCCTCTAAATCTTACTGGCAGGTTCTCCTAAATTCTTTACAGTTGCCGCAGTAATTGAATAGAATTAATTCTGCTTATCTGTGTCATAAACCACTAAGGAAATTGCTCTACACCTGAGAAAGATAAAAAAATCTGGGATTCGCACCCCAAATGATGACAGTCATTTTGTATCAACCTTCAATTACCCAAGAGCTTTTAATACTCTGACCTTAAGTTTTTTTACACAAGCATTTATTAAGTAACTATCAGTTAGTCAAGGAACAGGTATATATAAAAAGGGAAGTCCTATTTAACGAATTCTAAGTAAATGCCTTTATCTATACCCATAGAAAATACCCATTAGTTTATAAATTTAGCAGTACTCAGGCATAATCCAGTGTTTATGTATGTGTATAGGCACATATCTACATACCTTACTGTGTATTTTTGTTTAAGTATGTGTGTACATTAGGCAGAAAACCAAAGCGAAGGGGAGAAATTACAAAAAAGACAAAGAATATATTTTAAAAAATTAGTACAAGCAGGTAAAAATACAATTTCTGAAAATTGTTTACACTCTTCTTAAAAATAATTTGTACTCACCTTTTCTGGAATATCTTGAATAATGATGTCCAAATGTGACAAAACTGATAAAAATGTACAAATGCTTGTTTTAAATTTTTCTTCACCCTGAAAACACAAATAACCAAATAAGCCAAGATAAACAAATATCCATCCCAGGCTTATTATAAGCACATGTGAGGGCCTGTGCTGGACCCTGGAGGTGCACAGGAGGGGAGGCAGTCTCTCCCCTCAAGCAGCCTATGGCCTGGTTGCGAATACAGGATTAAAAGCAAAAAAGAAAAAAAAAAAAGGAAAGTAACTTCCGAAAGTCTAATGCCAATTCACACAACAATCAGCACACAGCAATAATACAAGGCATTAGATAATATAGCTGTAAAGTGAGTAGTAGTGCCAAGGGCATGCCTGCCTCAGGATGGGAAAGACTGGCCTGGAGGAGAGGCCACAGAGGAGCAGGAATGAGAGAATAGACGGTTACAGGGGAAAGGTGAATAAACTGAACAAAGACACGGAGGTAAATGTAAGGGAATGGCAGCAAAAGGTGAAGAGACCAGCTTGGCAGGGGGATGACTGAGATAAGGCTCACAGGTTGAATGGGATCATATTGTAGAAGACTTTTAAAAAGTCACGCTGAAAACTATATAAGAGTTTTAAACTGGAATTTAAAAACTTTCTCAATGATATCGATTAGGAATAACACATTATTTTTGTGATAATAAACTAAGGGATGCCGACAGACTCAGAAGGAGACAATAAGCAGAAAGGCCAGTTCAGAAACTGCTCCAAGAGGAAGTATGAGATGATTTATTCATTTAGCAAATACTTATTGAACGTCCTCTCTGTGAAAGCTGGTCTGCAATGGATGGAAAGAGTGGGCTGGGGAGGATGTGAAAAATGGAATTATGGAATATAGATACCTCTTACAGGAAGTCTGGCTGTGAAATGGTAGACAGACAGTGAGTGAGTGAGTGGGTGGTTATGAAGAGATGGATGAGAAGATCTGTGTAAATATCCATAACAATCGATGAGAACTGAGCATGTTTAAAAGCCAATGGAAACCATTTGGTTAAGAAGGAGAGACTGAGTATAGAAGAAAGACTAAAAGCAAAAGGTTCCTACAAAGGCAGAAGGAATTGGAGCCATAATTACTATTAAATAGGGAAAAATTCAGGTTCTCTGTTGTATAGTGTCATTATAAGTCAGAATCACTTGATGGCAACAGGTTTTTTTTTTTTTTTATGGTAAAAGAAGGGAAGAAGTCTAGTGTGGATACAGACATAGGTGGATTTGTATGACTGCTATTGACAAGATAATGTTATTCCTATGTGCTGGCTTTTACATTCTCTGAAAAATAAAAGGTAAGTTCATCTGCTGCAGAATAAAGCAGTGCATGTGTGCCCCTTTTTTGGTATCTATCCTGAATCCGCTTTCAAGTTTAGAGAATTCTCCTACTTTATGAGCTTGTGGGAAGCTGAAAATTCCAGATACACATTTACTCAGCCTCCCTTGCCGCTAACCAGAAGGCACAAGGCCTGAGATCCAGAGACATCCACCCGAAATTCTGAATCGAAAACCCATAATATGAAGCAGCAGAGCCCACAGATGGCACATCTCCTGCCGGAGGCAGAGGCAGCAATAATACCTAGTTTGCTGAGGCTGAAGCACTGCTGTGATAGCACCCTGCATCCAGTGCTGGTAGCAGTGATGTCCAGCTTCACGGCATGACTGTGGCTGCCGTTCTGGAAGCGGCTGAGCCTCCCTTGTTCCTGCCTATTTTCTAAGTCTGATTCTGTTGCTTTCCTGGCATTCTGTGAGCTATCTAATATCCTCACCCCACCCCACCACACCCTACCCTCTGTTTTGTAAGTCTCGTTTTATTTCAGCCAGCAAAAGTTGTTTTGGTTGCTTATAATTAAAAAACCTGAATGATTATCTATAGGAAAAAATGGAGGTTTAAAAAAGGAATAAACAAGGTCTGAAAAGTTCTTTATGAAAAGGAAAAGACTGAGATAAGCAGAAAAACAAAATAGAATTGCCAGTGTTACTGGAACACATGAAAGTCAGGAAGTTTTAGATGTATGCTGAAAACAATTTGTTCTTTTGTGAGGATTTCGGAAGCAGTCCTTACTCACTTGAGAACAGGCTGTGCGAAAGCAGAGAGTAAGGTGCATCTACAGTTGAAATGATGGGGAAAAACTAGATTAACAAAGCAATATCTGAGAAGCAATTCAAGGAAAAGTGACAGACTATTATTCTTAATTAAATGGACATGGAAGAGGAGGTATCTTCTAATGGTGAAAAAGAATGTGGCTTTTGAAATTAAACAGACATTTCAGTTAAAGCTTTATCATTTTCTTAATGGTGTGACAAATCACCCTGAACTTTAGTTTTTTCGTAAGTAAAATGTAAAAACTCCAACCAGTCTTTCATGACTACTGTGAGGATGCTGTTGTTGCTGCTTATTGAAACATCCAGGTTTCAAGCTAGGAGACTGGGAGAATTAACAATATCAAAAGGGGAGCCAATCTTATAGGAAGATACTATATTACAGTTTAGCTTTATACATGATTAAGTTTGCAGTGACTGCGACAATGTCGAATGGGCAGCTGGAGATGCAGCGAAGCAGCACAGACAGGGTTGACAATGCAAAGATTTACAGAGACTCAGAGTACAGAAGTCCCCTAAGGGAGTGTATGAAGAGAAGCACAAGGCACTATATAACAATTGATACCATAAGGCCAAGCATAAGAGTTGAGACAAAGAAAGGAAATACATGAAGTAATCTGCATAATAGGAAGAGAACAATGATAGCACACAGTAGCGCAATAATCGCTGCAGAGAAAGTAACCGCCAATGTGAAAGGTTGCCAGGGTGGTAAGTAGAATGAAGAAAGGAAAAATGAAGGCACTAGCTGGAGATAAAATTCTCAATACATGATTTCTGAAAATGTAGTGGACTTCAGTGGCTGCAGGACAGCAAGGAGGAAGGCAAAGATCACTCATTATAGAAGCTGAATAGTAAACAGAAGAGACTGAGACAATGGCTGGGTGGAGGAAAAGTCAACAGAAAAAAGACTGGAGATATTGGAGACAGGAAAGAATTCAGATAGCAAATTCCCAAAAGGAAATACACTGAGGACACAGGTAGGAGGGGTAGACCTGAAAAGGAGAACTACTCTTTCTCCTGAAAAGGAGAAAAACAAAAAGAGATACTTTAAAGAGGGTACCTCCGTTTTCACATAATAGAAGGCAAGATCATTTATTAAGAAAATGAAGGGTGAATTTAGGAATCGGAAGGTAACATTCAAAGTAAGCACTTAACAAACGTTGTCAAAAAACAGTTAGTTGTTAGGAAGCCTACAATTATAACTACCATTAATCTTAGCATCAACTACTCAAAAATTATTTTAAACATAAAAAATTTGGGGGAGGGGAGATTTAGAGGAGTGGGTAGCAGAACAGATGAAAGAAGAGTGGAAATGAATTAATAAATGTTTTCATCTGGATGATAGGGGTTCACTACTATTCTATTTTGGCTACATTTGAAATTTTCCTACTAAAAAGTTTTTTAAAATGTAAGGAACGCATTTTTTATCACTCTTACTACTAAGAACAAATAAGAATACAAAAGGCAGTTGAATTTCCCTTATTTTTTAATAATAACAAAATTCTTCCCCATCTTTATTTCTTTGGAACTGATCAGTTCTCAAATGAAAACTCTGATACACTAAATTCAAGGATTTCTTTCTCATACAGTAACTCAGGCTTCACAAAATGGAATTTATGATGCCAGATAGGACACAGATAGTGAAAACTAGGTGAAACAATTGCCTAGCAGAGTCAAAATCTTTTTTAATTGACAAAAAATATGAAAAAACCTCCTTTACTTACGTAAGAAAAACAATCCCAGAATTTTGGAAGAAATTGAGGGAATTTATGAAGAATCAATATAATAATCCATTCTATGAAATATTTTATGGATGCTTGATTATTGATAAAAGCAGCCTGGAAAATCTTGTCAATAATTCCACTCAAGAAATTCTGAGGAAAATGAAGTTCACAAATTAAACTTTTTGTTATAGTTATTAATTTAAAAAAAATTTAAAGGTTACAGTTTTAACACAAGCACCTTTTTTATCATTTATTTTCTTGTGGAAAAAATACATATAACATAAAGGCTGCCATTTTAACCACTTTTTACTATACAACTCAGTTTGATTAATTACATTCAGAATGTTGTACAACCACAACCCTTTACGATGTTGAGGAATTTCCCTTTATTCCCAGTTTGTTGTTTTTTAACATGAAAGGGTGTTGAATTGTGTCAAATGCCTTTTCTGCATCGATTGAGATGATCATGTGGTTTTTCTCCTTTGTTCTATTAAAGTGGTACATAACAAAGTTTTTTTAATGTTTAACCACTCTTGCATTCCTAGAATAAATCCCACATGATCATGGTGTTTAATCCTTTTAATATGCTG
This sequence comes from Trichechus manatus latirostris, assembly GCF_000243295.1. NCBI lineage: Eukaryota > Metazoa > Chordata > Mammalia > Sirenia > Trichechidae > Trichechus > Trichechus manatus. The sequence continues at coordinate 4,330,425 of NW_004443957.1, read as the reverse complement.
TTGGATTTGGTTTGCCAGTACTTTGCTGAGGATTTTTACATCTATATTCATAAGGTATACTAGTCTGTAGTTTTCTTTATCTGGCTTTGATATCAAGGTAAAGTTGGCCTCACAGAATAAGTTAGGAAGCGCTCTTCTATATTTTGGAAGAGTTTAAGCAGAATTGGTGTTAATTACTCTTTAACGTTTGGTAGAATTTCCTAGTAAAGCCATCTGGCCAAGGACTTTTGAGATTTTTGATTACTGATTCAAATTCTTCACTTGTTATAGGGCTGTTCAGGTTTTCTGTTTTCATCTTGAATCAGATTAGGATATCAGAATTGTCTAGGAATTTGTCCATTTCATCGAGAGTATATGCTGGCACATAGTTGCTCATAGTATTCTTACGATCCTTTTATTTCTATAGGGTTGGTAGTTATGTCCCCTATTCATTTTTTGTTTCAATTATTTGTCTTCTCTTTTTTTCTTTGTTAGTCTAGCTAAAGATTTGTCAGTTTGAATGATCTCTTCAAAGAGCCAACCTTGGTTTGTTGATTCTATTGTTTTGCTCTTCTCTATTTCATTTATTCCACTCTAATCTTTATTATTCCCTTCCTTCTGTTAGCTTTGAGTTTAGTTTGCTCTTCTTTTTCTGGTTCCTCAAGATGTAAAGTTAGGTTATTGACTTATTTATTCCTTTTCAATATAGCATTTATGGCTATAAAATTCCCTCCAAGCACTGCCTTTGTTGCATCCTGTAAGTTTTGGTGTATTGTACTTCCATTTTCATTCATCTGTAAGTATTTTCTAATCTCCCTTGTGATATCTTCTTTGACCCATTAGTTTAACACTGTGTTGTTTAATTTCCACATAGGTGTGCATTTTCCCATTTGCTTTCTTCTATTAAAGTCTGGTTTCATTCTACTGTGGTTAAAGAAGATTCTTCATATGATTTCAAACTTTTTAAATTTATTGAGCCTTATTTTGTGACTTAACGTATGGTCTATTCTGGAGAATGTTCCATGTGCATTTGATAAAAGTATATTCTGCTACTGGGGTATTATATATGTCTGTTACATCTACTTGGTTATACTGTTGTTCCGATCTATTTCCTCGTTGATCTTCTGTCTAGATGTTCTATCCATTACTGAAAGTGGTACAATGAAGTCTCCAACTATTATTGTAGAACTATTTCTCCCTTTAGTTCTGTCAGTGTTTGCTTCACTTACTTTGGAGCATACGTCTTCTTGATGAATTAGCCATTTTATCAATATACAATGTTTTTCTTTGTCTCTTTAACAGTTTTTGATTTAAAGTCTGCTTTGCCTGATAATAGTATAGCCACACCGGCTCTCTTTTGGTTGCTATTTGCATGGATTTTTTTCCCCATATTTTCACTTTCAACCTATTTGTGTTTTGAATCTAAAGTGATCCTCTTGTAGACAGTATGTAATTGAATCATGTGAATCTAAAGTGATCCTCTTGTAGACAGTATGTAATTGAATCATGTTTTGTTTTTTTTTTTAAATCCATCTGACAATCTCTGCTTTTTAATTGGAGAGTTTAATCCATTTATATTTAAAATAATTACTGATAAAGACTTATTCTGACACTTTGCAATTTGTTTTTTGTTATGTCTTAAACCTTTTCTGTCCTGCATTTCTTCCATAACTGCCTCCTTTTGTGTTTAGCTGATTTTTTGGGTAGTGAACCATTTGATTCCCTTCTGATTTCCTTTTGGATAATACATTTAGAGTATTTTCTTTGTTGTAACCACATGGATTATGGATTATATTTAACATCCTAAATTTATAACAATCTACTTTGAAATGCCATCAACTTGAAAAGCATTTAAAAAAAAAAACTGCCCCTATACCGCTCCACACCCTTACATGGTTGTCATCACAAATTACATCTTTATACACTGTGTGCCCAATAACATAGATTTACAAATATGTTTTATGCATTTGTCTTTTAAAAAATGTAAGACATAAGTGAAGTTACAAATCAAAAATACAATAATACTGGCTTTTATATTTACTCATGCAGTTACCTTTATCAGGGATCTTTATTCCTTCACATGAATTTGAGTTATTGTCTAGTATCCTTTCATTCCCACCTGACCAAAACCAAATCCAAACCCAAACCCACTGCCGTCAAGTCGATTCTGACTCATAGCGAACCTTCAGGACAGAGTAGAACTGCCTCATAGTGGTTCCAAGGAGTTCCCACATGAAGGACTCCTTTTAGCCTTTCTTATAGGGTAGGTCAAGCGGTAATGAATTCCCTCAGCTTTTATCGGGGAATGTCTTAATTTTGCCCTCATTTCTGAAGGGCAGTTTTGCCAGATATAGAATTCTTGGTTGACACATTTTTTTCTTTGAATACTTTAAATATATCATCCCACTGCCTTCTGGCCTCCATGGTTTCTGATGAGAAATTAGCTGTTAATCTTATTGAGAATCCCTTGTATGTGACAACTCGCTTCTCTCTTGCTGCTTTCAAGATTCTCTTTTATCTTTGGCTTTTAACAATTTTACCATGTATCTCAGTATGGATCTCTTATGAGTTTTCCTACTTCAAATTCACTGAACTTCCTGAAATGTGCAGATTCATATCTTTCATTAAATTTGAGAAGTTTGGGGGCATTACTTCTTCAAATGTTCTTTCTGCTCCTTTCTTTCCCTATTCTTCTTCTGGGACTCCCATAATACATGTATTGGTCTGCTTGATGGTGTCCCACAGATCCCAAGGCTCTGTTCACTTTTCTTCATTCTTTTTTCTTTCTGCTCTTCAGACTGGATGGTATCAGTTGTTCTGTCTTCAAGTTCACTGATTCATTCTTCTGCCGGCTCAAATCTGCTGCTGAACCCCTCTAGTGAATTTTTAACTTCAGTCTTGTACTTTTCAGCTTCAGAATTTGTTTGGTTCCTTAATATCATATCTCTTCATATATATTCTCATTGCCTTCACAAATCATTTTCCTGATTTCCTTTAGACTTTTATCCATAGTTTCAATAGGCTCTTCGAGCAAATTTAAGACAGTTGTTTTAAATTCTTTGTCTAGTAAGTCCAATGTCTGGGCTTCTTTAGGGAAGATTTCTCATTTCCCTCCACTTTGAATGGATCATACTTCCTTGTTTCTTTGTATGCCTTGTGATTTTTTTGGTTGAAAACTGGACATCTGAAATATTATGATGTAGTAATTCTGGAAATCAGATTCTCAGCACTCCCTAGGGTTTGCTGTTTGTTTTTTATTTGTTGAAGGCTGTTTGTTTAGTCAATTTTCCAAACTATTTTTACAAAGACTATTACCTGTTGTGTGAGACCAATGAAGTCTTTCTCCCTTTAGCTTGTGTTCTGCTAGTGTTTTGACAGTTATTTCCTTGAATACCAGAGTTAAAAACAAACAAAAACCCCACCTCCTCCAGTCAGTGCTGACCAGCTCTGTGCTGGGGCTCTCCTTCAACACTTTGCCAGGCTTGCACTGAGTCTAGGGATCAGCCTCAGGCAAAAGCTTAGGGTCTTATCAGGTCTTTTCTGAGCATATGTCTTACATTGAACATATGTGTGGCTTTCTAAATTCACCCCACATGTACAGGTGCTGCTGAATACCCTAGTTTCTCAAAGAAACTCTCCCAGTTATTCCTCACAGACTTTAGGTGGTCTACTCTATGTCACAACTATCATCTTTTGCCCCAGGCGTCTGCAGGTTGTTTGTCTGCCTTAGAATGTTTTTGAGCAGTGCATGCTGCTTTTTGAGCAACACATGCTGCTTTTTGAGCCTGACTGAGATGGAGTCAGTGAAACAGAGACAAGCACCTTGTATCTGTCCTTCAGGTAACCCCCAGGCAGGTTAGAGCTCTGCTCCCTCAAAAAACAGGCAGTAGGGTCCCATATTGGGAATGAGGGCTGCTGTCTTGAAGACTGTAGCTGAGCTGGGGAAAGGGCAGGGGCAAAGGCAAGTAAAAACATCACAAAGCTTCCCTACCATTTTTCAGTTTCCTTTTTCTTTATCTTGCGTTTGTTCAGTTGCTGTAAACCTTCAGCTGCTTTCCAGATTTCTGACAAAGTTGGTTATAACAATTTTTGCTTGTTTTTTGATGTTTCTATGGTGGAACATGAACTTGGAGCTGCCTACTCTACCATTTTGTTGACTATCACTCCCTTTTATAAGTAACTCTTGAATCTGTAATTCTCCAAGCAACCACCTTAAAAACTGTTTAATGAAACATAATGATGAAGTAATTTTACTGAGTACTTTACATGAACCATCTCCTTTAACGCTGATATCAATTCTATGAGGAAGCTATTATTATCCATACTTTTACAGGAAAAGATAATGACCCAGATAATCTGAATAATTTACTCAAAGTCACATAGCTGGCAAATAGCATAATTCAGATTCAAACCAAGATCTCCCAAGATGCCATGGCTTAAAACTTGGAACAATGGATGAAACAGATGCTAAAGTCAGCAGAAGATTAACAAAATAGGATAGGAGCAGGTCCTGCTACTTACCTTGTCTTTTCAGATGGCTTGTCCACCTTCCCTTACAATTTCTCCAGCCCCACTGTTATCACTGCTTTCCTTTTGGCTAAGATTCTGAGTTCCAAAATTACCCTTTTCTTCCCCTATCCTTCTCTTCAAAATTGAATTCTACCTGAGAAACTGAGCATATCTAAACAGCAAGTAAGAAGCAAAATCTAGTTATATAAACATATAAGTAAATAATATGTATATAAATGTATACATATGTGTATATATATGTATGTATATAATTTAAAGAAGAAAATCTATCTTAAAAGAATTCCTAATTGACAGAAGAACAGTTCATTTTAGACCCCTGAGACAGAGGTGTAAAGTAGAGCAAGAATTTTAGAGTTAGATGTGGTTTTGAATTCCATCTCTACCATTCACTAGTGTGTTACCTTACAGGCAGGTTATCTAACTTCTCTTCACTGAGTGTCCTTATGTGTAAAGTGGAAATATTTATGGCCTGCTTTGAAAGATTGCAATGAAAATTATGAAAACTGTAAGACTAGTTTTTCTTCTTCCTTTTAGGCTGTGCCTGCTCTGACATTTCCCTCCACCCTCTCCAATATGAGTTTTCTCTCTGGGGGGCCTCTCCCCTCCAAAACAAGAAAAGAAATACTCTCAGTAACCTTAAAACATTTCTAAAATGTTTCTTTTTTTAAATGCGTTTTAATGTTTACCAAAGTATAGCAACATAATATTTTAAAAATATTATTAAAAGGCCTATAATGGAAAACAGCAGCCCCTGCCACACATCCACTACTCTCCAGAAGTAACTCTTGTAGCTATTTTCTCTTAAATTTATCCAAATAATCTATTTCCATAATATACTTGGACTGCTACCAAAATGCTTTTTCTCTCATCTACAGGTATAAGGCTTTATAAAGTCATAATAAAAAAGAGATTGATACATTTAAAGAAATCTCTCAAACATTTAAAACAGGGTGGAGTGGAAAGTAGGAAACTCTAAACACTGAGGGAATTTACATTTAAAATATTTTAAACCTCGTTCTTCCCCAAAGAGACCCTATCTTGTTTCTGTACCTCAGCAGATGCCAGTTTCTTATACATCAATTATGTTTCCTGGGAATGAGCAACATGGTAGGGAGCTGTATGAGGCAGAGGAGCACTGGAACCAGAAGTTAGGCCCCTGGTGAGAGGACAGGCTCCACTGTGATGCTTACAGGTTCCTGGACAATTTCCCTTCCAGGTCTCAGTTTCCTCCTCTGTAAAATAAGCAGCTAAGGCCCAACAATCTTTAGGGCCCTCTGGTGTGACAGATCACTTTTATATGGCCTTTCTCACCATGGTCTTGTTACACCCGCCAAACAACTGGGTGGGACTATGAAAATAAGGTGCTTGTGGCCCACCAAGGAGATTAGACAGTTTGCTAATAATGCAAATAAGGTACGTGGCACCATTGTCAGGGTGGGACAATGCAAATGAGGTGTACAGAACTGTAACGAGGGGATGGTAAGTTCTGCAATCCCTCTAAGCTTAAAGTGAGCCAGCCCAGAGGCAGAAAGTCGGGACCTCACTACCACAAAGAAGAGATGGTAGTGGAGTGCATTCTTTGGACCTGGGGTCCCTGTGCTGAGAACCTCCCAGATCCAGGAGACAGAGAGAGCTGTTACACCAGAGATAATGCAACACAGCAAGAAATGGCATCAGAGAAACAGTGGCAGAAAAACCAGGAAACTGGAATGAAATAATGCAGTGGGTTTCCCGGCCCACAGAGCAAGGTGGTTTCAGTGGGTGTGCTGACCCAGAGTGAGACAGCTGAGTGCCTTTGGGCAGGAGGCTTCCTGGCAGAGTGGGGTGCTTCCAGGCACTTGCTGGTGAAGCTAGGCTTGCTGACCCATGGAGTGAGAGAGCTGAGTGCCTTTGGGCTGAGGCTTACCGGTGGAGTAGCATGCCCCTAGACATTTACTGGTGGAACTAAATAGCTTTGTAACACTTGCCTGGGCAGGGCAGAGCCGAGGGGCGGAGGGGCCAAGGGCCAGAGAGAGGCCTGCCTGTGGGCACGGCTGAGATGAAGCTATCCTGATCGAAGAACTGTATCCTGAGTCATTCCTGATCCAGAATTGTAACGTGCTACTTCCCTAATAAACCCCATAACTGTGAATATGGTCTGTGAGTTCTGTGTGGCCACTGCAATGAATTATCAAACCCAGCAGAGAAGTAGAGTGCCATGGGAGGGGTGACTGCCGTCAGAATTGGTAAAAAGGTTGGAGGGTGGAGGTATGTCTGACCTCCACTTCATAGCAATCAGCAATGGGCTGGTAATGCTGATAATAATTCTCCTCCCCCATTGTGAAGTTAGGCAAGGGGGTCTGACACTGCTGCCACACCATTTTTATAGGCCCTTTGGGAGTAAGGGAAGTCAGAGGCTAAGGAGACTGGAGAAGGTGGCCAGGGTCACTTGGGTCTGATCAACAGTGAGGTTCACAGCTGAGGTCCACACCCACTCCGTGTTCGGCAGTGTCCCTGCTCGCTAAAGGAAAACTCCCGACGATTTCCTGCAACTTGTAACTCCTCCAACCCTTGTGGCTTTGCAACAACAACAAATTATTTTTACTATAATAACTATAAAAACAACCCTTTGCTTTAGAGTTTAAGGTACTTTCACATTCACTCCTCATTTTACAAATGATAAAACTGGTCCCAGAGAGGTGGGATTACTTGCTCCTAGCTAGGTCTAGATTAAACTGAACCCCAGTTTAGCTGCCCAAAATGCAGTGTGGCAACTACTGAATAAGGAGGTAGTTTGGGGAGAAGGGAAATAGAGGGTATGAGAAAGAAAGAAAAAAAATACTTAAATCATATATTGATTTAATATACTTAATTTTCCACCAGGTCTGATGTAAATGTTTCCATCAAGAGGTGCATTCAGAATGTAATAAACTATTGCACAAACATTAGAAAAAAAATACTTTGAAAAACTGCACTAGTCATAAACCATCACTTTCTCATAATGATGATCTCTTAGCAGGAATACTATGCAAAGATGGCTAGAGAGGTTACACAGATGGGCCACTCAGCTGTTCCTTGCCTCTTCACGGAGCAGAAAAGGAAACTTAGGATAAAGAGACTCTGCTGTAAGACAGAGAGATCTTGGCCTTTCCTTAGCTGGTTTATATGGCCATGCTAGTCATGAAATTGGTAGCAAAAAAATCAAGCATGGGAAATAATAATCCAAATGATGCAATTTGTATGGTTTCTGGAGTACAGAGATAATCCAAAACACTAACACTCCAAAATAACTTAGTGATGGATAATTAAGAATCAAGTATTTATGTTTTCTATTCAAATTATATATGAGACTTTACACAGTTAAAATGTTACATTAAAATATTAAAGGGAAAAACTGCTAAATGGGGCATGTAAATCAGCTTCCAATTTATTTCTACAATGCTTAATTGCTTTATTTAGTATTCCTTCCATTAAAAAAACTTCTGAATAACTTCATTTTAGGTATTAAAGTTGGTACAAAGGCAAATTAATAAATTTTAAGCAGAACTAGTTTCTCAATCTTAAAACAGCACAACAGTTTCTACAAAATAATTTACTCATATGAAAACATTATGCTTAAATATAATAAACATTATACCTGATCAAATTTGGGGAAAAGTACAAGCAGAGTCTGCCATATTCGGTTTTTCACTCTGTGTTGTAGAGAATTCACATAGTAGCGAGTTCTTGACTTGGACACCAATTCATCCTGGGGGAATCAATACTAAATTACCTACTCTTGTGATTAATGAAAACAAAATTAATGATAATTTTAAATATAGAAGGTTTGAATTGGGCATTAAAAAACAAACAAACTAAATGCATTGCCATCGAATTCATTCAGACTCATAGCAACCTGGTAAGGACAGAATAGAACTGCCCCATAAGGTTTCCAAGGCTGTAAATCCTTATGGAAGTAGACTGCCACATCTTTCTCCCAAGGAGCAGCTGGTGCGTTCCAACCGCCAACCTTTCGGTTAGCAGCCGGGCGCTTTAACTACTGCACTACCAGGGCTCTGACTTATTAACTGTACAAAATAAAGATAATTTAAAGTAAAATAAAGTATACTTACCTTCCCCAATAGCTTGATTGCAAGATCTTCCATGAACAACTTATGAGACATATTTGAGCCATCTAGTAAACACAAGAATTTGACTGCGCAAATTCTCACATAATGGTCCTCTCTTTCAGTACTAAAATATATAAAATGATAAACTATATTAATACATTTTGAAAATATAAAAATACATCAAAGGTTATTTTAAAAATATCATAACAAATACCCAAACCTCCCAAAGGTTTCTAAAATTATATAGGTCCATTTTTAACGATAATAATTTTTAACTCAGGTAGACAGCAGTAGATAACAAATGAATGTATCAAAAAGGAAGCCTGCCAGAAAGTGTGAATAAGCACAAATTCATCCAGACCTCTGGAAAAATAATGCACATACTACTGATCCTGAGTCAATAATATCTTATCTATGGATAAAACAGACCATGGCACAGGAAACTGTTCTGAAAAGAGGTTCACAGGTATGTCTGTTTGCTCAGGTGGCAAGAAACAGCATCAAACATCTCACTGGTACATTTTTTCATCTACTATAAATGCACATTCTCCAAACCAAGAACAAACCGGGACTATGGGCCCAGAAGCTTTGTGTGCCCTGAGCAACCCAGAATTTTCAATAACCAAAGGTGAAAAGAAAAATCATTAATAAGTATTCCCACTTTTAATTATAACTGTTATAATGTAAATAAATGTCCTTTTAATTTAACAACAAAACACTTGTCTAGTAGAAATCAAAGTATTTGGGAACCAAAAACTAGAAAATCTTCAATTTTACTGTAACACTAAACCAGCCACCAACACAAAAACATCAATTTACAATGAAAATATGTATATATTTACTGAAGAATGGCTTTAAAACAAAAGTAGGACTCTCAGAATAATACTTTGTGATAGCTATACACGATAATCATTTATTGTCCTAAACTCTAAAATAAAAATGAAAAATACAACATTATTTATTATCTTCATTATAAACAAACATATACATTTTTGAAAGCTATGTGAAAAAATAAGACTTTTTAAGAGCTATTTGACAAGCTTCCCTCCACAAAAAATTCGGAGGTTAAATATTCTAGAAGTCAAGATTTGAGAACCTGTTCCAAGAATAGCTACTTTTGTGTGTAACATACTGACTTGTCACAGTGAATTTTTATTATATAGTAAACTTTATAGCCAAAAAGGATTAAAGAATAAAATGTACTGATGATTACCCCCAAGAAAAAGGAAAGGGATAGGAGTTTTCCTCATTTATGTTTGGTTTTATGCTGAAAATTTTAAATTTTATAAAATTTTACTAAATAGTGATGGATCTGAAGAAAATATATTAGCAAGGGAATATAATTTCTAACGTATGTTTGAAAGTTCATTCACTATCTTGTAATAGATTAGTAAGTAATCTATTACAGTAAACATTAAACTTAATAAACACAGAATTGCTCCTATATGTTAAATTTTTAACATTCCATTTTTATTAACTCAATAAAAAGCTATCATACTTACTTTTCAATAACAATGTTTGCTGCACATTGATGTCCAAGATTCTCTATGAAGGTCTGTACATCCTGAATAAGTCTTTCCATAAAAAAGCATTTGATAAAGAACAACAGGTATTAGAAAAGAAATAAAAGCCCCAAAGTTAAAACTAACTAACATTTTATATTCTTCTAATAGAATGCCTCAAAACAAAGAGACATCATTCTACCCAACTAGGTACTTGATATAAGTTATGATAGGTTGAAATAATGGCATTTTTTTTTACCTTTGATCACGCCTAAACACAGTTCCAAATATACAAGCCTCAAGGACAAGTTCACTATAATTTTTAGCACTTGATAAAGAACCTTGGGACACATTTGAAGCAGAAACTATCCATGATTGGCAGCAGTAATTTATCAGCGTATTGAAGACTCCAGTTTTTATAGCAGACATTTCAATTATCTTATACATAATCTGGAATAAAATACAATGGTCATTTTAGCGTTTGACCTATTTAATTAAAAAAAAATTAATGTAGCTAAAAACTGTTACTTGAATAGCCTTAAATGATAATTTTGACACAATCATGAATCGAGTCTAAAGTATAATATCCTTTCTTGTTACTGTAACTTTACAAGATGATCAATAGCCACAGAATGCTAATTTTTCATTTCTCAGCAGTAAAAAATAAATAAAATTTTACTGATAGTGATATTTAACCAAAACTCTCCAAGAGAAACAATTGTCCAAAGTAATAGAATAAAAAGAAGAAAAAGCACTTCACATTTTACCATTTTTAGTTTTTCTTTGCATCCCACCAATGGCCTCCCTTTCCCTGAGGAAGCAAAAACCAAGGTCTCTAAGCATGCACTGTGGGGCAGAAAAGACTGAGACAGGTACAGCAGCACAGCAGGGTAAATACAAGGATTTCGTTTTCTGTTTTCCCCTTTGCATAGGAAGCATACTTGAATTCCTAGGCATGATGTAATTCCATCATATGCTATGTTCCCCCACTGCATCAGTGGCTGCATATTTAAATGCCTCCAGAAACCACAAAGACCTTTTGATAAGAGAAATCTTATATTCAGGGAAATATTTCTCTGTATAAGAAACATAGCAGAGGTACAATAATAAATGGCAACTGCTATTTGCCTTTAGTGTCAAGGAGAAACCAAGGAATGACTGTGGAGACTACAGAGAACTGGGAAGGGCAGACCCTACCTAAATGGGCCAGCTTCTATTCCATTCCAGGAGACAATCGTCATGTAGGAATCACGAGTGCTGCCAGATCATCCAATTCTCCAAGAGAAGGTGCACTCCCAATTTTCACACAAATTTCCCAATTCTTAAGAGGTGGCAACTAATTCAAAATTTTAAGCATTGTATAAACCAAACAAAATATGTTTATGAGCCACATGTGGCTCATGGATACTGGTTTATACCTTCTCTTTTACATCAAATAGATTTTCTTGTCCTTACTCATGACGTTGAAGAATGTTAAAAAAGTACTGGTTGATTGAATGAATAAACAACAACAAATCTAATATTTAGTTACAAATATACATCTCTTCTTCCTTATTTACCACAGGTCACAAAAAAAATAAAACAAACAAAAGTTACCTCTTTTATTTTGAAATATGCCTGGCCCTTGATTTTTGCAGCAATGGTAAGAACTTTATTATCAAAAACAAACTGAACAAAGGCTTTTAAATTAGACCAGAATATCAGCTGAGTGTTGCTTAAAGAAGAAATGATTTTCCAGGCCATGTCAAAAGACTCCATGCAGAGTGACTCACAGGAGGTCAGAAGCTGGTAGAAAAAAGAGAAAGAAAGACACAGTCATTGCTTAAATCTAGAAACTTTTATTGCTGCTCCTACAGTTATTCTCCAATTCATGTCTCACTATATCTTACCTTGGGAACCAAAATTCTCATGCACTGGAACACAGGTAAAACTTGATCAGAAGGAAGAATTGTGAGGGCTTCTAATGCAGATTGCAAAGTCTTTATTGGCATTTGAACAGCAGGTAGAAAGGGTTCCAGAATTTCACTCTCTGTGGTTGGTATAAGGGTGTGGTATTTTTTCAGTAGGAAAGAGAGGCAAACCCACTGATCATGGACGTATTGTGCAACTATTTTTCCCCATCCTTGGGAAGATGATGATTCTTCAAAAAAACTGAAACAAAAAATAACATGACTACCCCATACTTCCTCAAGGTTGTCTCAATTTCTTTTGCATGTACTGTACCATCCTTACAAAAGGAAAAAAACAGATATAAAGGTCACTATCACGTATCCACCAAAGAAAAAAAAGGAAATCACATAAACCTAAATTTTCTAACTACCCTGAAAGTAGGTATCTTCACTCACCTTAAATGATTCACTGAAAACTAAGTGCAGAAAATTACCAGGTTTCTGGTAACAGAGAGTAATAATGTAATAATCATTATTATCTTGAATGGAGCACCCTCTCCAAAATTCCATAATAGTGGGCAGTTGCTAATTACTTCAAAGACTAAAACAAAAACGAATTTTTTTTAAATGAGCAATAAAGATGCCTTTCCTGTGCATGCTGCATTTCAAGGGTGAACATACCTGCTCTGCTCTTCTGTGTGGGGCTTCTGTAATGTCTGATTGAGCTGAAGAGAGGACAGGAACCTCTCCATGGGCCCAGCATCCAGCGAATCAAGCTGCAGCTCTGGCTTCTGATCAATGGCCTCACACACCATGGCCAAAGCAGCCATACTAACCACTTTCTGAATCTGTCTACCAAGTGCTGGTTCCTGAGAAGGAAATATAACAATTCTTGATTTAACATAAGTAATTCTTAACTAGTAAGGACTCCAGCTGCCAACCTATAGAACTCATGCCCACCTATTCCCTTTTTTTGCCTGCTACTGGATATCAGAGGAAACAAAAGAGAATCTGACAAAACTCATTCCGTTTTACCACTTCTCTACAGATCTGATGAAAGACTGGAGGTAAACAAATTTAAAGTGGCACTAAAAAACTCAGCAATTCAGACGAAGAGGATAATGTGATCTCTTCATTCAGCAAGTAGGTTCCGAAAACTAGTACATGACAAACCAGCTACAAACAGAACCCAAAACTGTATGTGAATAAGTACTTCTCAACTTTTTCTTACTTATCTGCATACAACATTCCTAAGGGTAAGCCTTATTTTAACTGTAGGGCTGAAGCATGTTTAAGAAGGAAAAAAAGGCTCTGGGTTATAAATAATTCCTTGAAATCAGCCATAACTCTACTTTTGGAGAGGCAACATAGCATAGCAATTATGAACATGTACTCTGGCATCATCTGGCCTAGGTCTGAATCCTGGCTCTGCACTCACTGCCAGTATGACTGCGGACATACTGGGCCTTAGTTTTCTTATCTGTGAAATGGGAATGTTAATAACCATAACAGAATCTACTTCATAGAGCTATTGGGAAGATTAAATAAAAGGGTTATTTCACATAAAGCACTTGGAACTCTACATGTAAGAGTACAAAGCAGGGGTAACCAAGACAGCCTGGGTTCATACTTAGAGAAAAATAAACTCTAACCAAGGAGCTAGGAGTACTGGCAAGACCCCTAAAAACCAATAAAAGACCAAAGTGGTTCTCTCAATATTACTAACCAGTAATATGTTTTCCAAAAGGGAACTTTACTTACTCTATACCTTCCCCTGGCCCTCCCAAAATAAATCAAGTAAGAATCTCTACAGATAAATTTTACATAGCAATACTGCCAACATAGGAAATAAAATTTAGTGTTACCCTGAAGGCAACTATGGCCCCTGTTAACCTGAATGTAATTCAGTGAATTACTAAAGAAAACAAGCCCATTTTTAAGAATAAAAAAACATCCCAGGGAAAAGGGCTAGAAACAGGAGGGGACAGGAAAGCTGGTAATAGGGAACCCAAGGTCGAGAAGGGAGAGTGTTGACATGTTGTGGGGTAGTTAACCAATGTCATAAAACAGTGTATGTACTAACTGTTTAATGAGAAACTGTTTGTTCTATAAACCTTCACTAAAATACAATTAAAAAAAAATTACTGTGGCATGATTCATAAATTTGTTCTAATCCAAAGCTCATAATGTTCTTTCCTAACAATAATAGACTAATAGGTACTAGAGAGGATGCTGACATGTTAACAAGTCCTCTTTATTGTTTCCCTTTAGGAGAGCCCTCGAAAATTACTCTGTAATTTGTTTTTATTAGCAGCCCAGAATAGTTATGATTCAATTCAACTTTACTAAACACTTACCATGTATTAAATGAAAACAGCTAACATTTGTTGAGGACTCTCTATGGGCCAGGCAATTGTTCTAAATATTTAACACGTATGAGCTTGTTTAATTCTCACTCAACCCTATACTTCCCAGTTGCAAATGTGGTAAATGAGGCACAGAGAGGCAAGTAATTTCCCCCAAGGCCACATGGTTAGCAATAGTAAATCCAGGATTCAAACCTAAGAAGTCTAACTCTGAAGCCTGTGCTCTTAACCACTACGCCTCATTGCATTATGTTTAAGAAATGCCTCCAGGTGCTAAAAGCTAATGGAGAAGACATATTCACATAAAGTACTCCAAAAACAAACAGGACAGAAATAAACACTCTAACAGAGGCATGAAGAGCAACAGGAAAAGAGGAGGCCCGTAAGAGAAAATGTGATTAGAGTTGGCCCAGACACTGACAAATGCATATTGGAAAGGAGGGTATTCTTCATGCAGGGACCAGACTGAGATGTACTTGCGACCTGTGGCAGTCTGGCATGACTGTGGCTGGGCAGCAGTATGGGAAGGAGGTGAGGAGTGGAGGACTGGGCTAGAAAATTACGTAGAAGTAAAGTACAGAGGGCTCTGGATACAAGTCTGATGAATTTAGTCACATTAAAGTGACTGTATCCCTTACTGGTACATGGCAAAAAACCCAGTATAAGTCAATTACCTGTATCTAAATGATTTTGAGATTGAAGTCACCACAACTGTTATATATTTAATACTATGAGAGGATTCCCAATCCTGATCAAATCTTATCACCAAAGGGTATTATTTTAAAAATCAAATTTTAGCAAATGTTTTTTATAATATCAAAATATTGTATAACAACTTAACATGTATGCCATGCAAGGCTTACTCAAAAAACCACAAAAGCTTGAGTCCAGGCTGATTACCTGCCCAGTGCTCGTCTCTTGAAGATGCCGAATGGATGCATTTTTCAAAGGAGAAATCACTCTCCAAATGGGGTTACCCCTTTTCCACTCAATCTTCAGATTGACATTTATAAGCTCAGTTAATACCATCAGGTATAAATGGCAACGATCCAGATCTGAAACCTAAGACAAACATTAAAATATTTAACGGTATAAGCAGGGTACATGATTTTCACAAAGCTATTAAGGGTTGAGGCAAGAGACAAGTTAAAGTACTAAAACAGGGTATTTATGAGATAAAAAGTCATTTCCTCCAAGAAGCCTTCTATAATTACCCCATGCAGAGCTACGGGTATCCTTCTCATGGCTTACACAATGACTTTACATTCAGTACAGTTATAGCACTTATCATAATTTACTCCTCTGTCTTCCACCTAGACTGTGAGACCCCGGCAGGCAGAATCATGTTCTACTAATTCTTGGATCCCACTGCTAGCACTTTATAAATAATAACAACTACAGCAATTATCACTTCTTCTTTGTTTACAACATTCAACTCTCACAAGGAAGTTTATGGTCCCACTCTCCTAATAAGGAGACTAAGTTTCAGAGAGGTTAAATAACTTGCCCAAAGTCTCACAGTTAGTAAGGGGGAGAGACAAGTTCAATTCAGCTCTATCACTCACCAGCTCTGTGACCCAGGGCAAGTTACTATCCCCTTCAGGCCTCAGATTCCTTATCCATAAAACAGGAATAGTACCCATTATAATGTGTTCAAAAGAGTTGAGAAAGTATGTTAAATCTTTAGCCCAGTAACTGGCATTAAGTGTTGTTCTCAATGGCAATTGGTTTGGCTTTTGGTTTTATAGTAAGATGCCTCCTTATGGCAGACAGAAAACACTTAATTCATTAATTTAATCAGTTTTCACTCAGCAGTCACTATATGCCAGGCACTCTGCAAGGTGCTAGGATGTAATGTGGCTATAAGGTAAAAATTACAGGGTTTGGTGATAGATTGAACATAGGGGGTAAGAGTGACAGATAAAGGTGCCAGGAGTTCTTGGCTTGAGAAACTGGTTGGATGATACATTCACTAAGAAGGACAACCTGGAGGAGAACCCAGAGAACCTGTTTACAGAATTAATGATAAATAGTTCAGTTTTGAATAGGGTAATTTTGAGGTAAATGTGAGAAATTTAACTCCAGTTATCAAATAGAAATTGGATGAACGGGTTTGAAGCTCAGAAGACAGGTCAGAGGTGGAGAGAGAAATGTGAAAGTCACTGGCATAACTTAAGCTATCCTACGGATGTGGATGAGATCACCTAGACACAGCTAGGGAAGGGAATGGGAAGAGAAGGGGCGCATGCCAAGTCTGGAAAAGCTCCAACTTTAAAGGCTAGAGACTACAGAATGAACATTCAAAGGAGAAATGGAGGTAATGGCCAGAGAGATGGGAGAAAAACCAGGAGAAGATGATGTCATAGGAGTTAAAAACCAAAAAAAAACCAAACCCCTTGCCATTAAGTCAATTCCAACTCATAGCGACCCTACAGTGAAGCTAAGGAGAGGTAGTCTTTCAAGGAGGACATGATCGGCAGTGTCCAATGCGGCCAAGGAGTGAAGAAAAACAAGGTCCCAAGGTATCCACTGGGTTGATGACAGAGGAGCCACTGACAACTTTTTAGAGAGAGCAACTTGTGTGTCATGATGGAGGTAGAAGCCAGATTAAAAACAGGGTTGAGGAAACTGTTTACAGATAGCAATACTATAGGACAGAACAGAACTGCTCTATAGAGTTTCCAAGGAGTGGTTGGTAGATTAAACCTGCCAACCTTTTGGTTAGCAGTCAAGCTCTTAATCACTAGGCCACCAGGGCTCCATAGACTAGCTTCAGAGAAGGAAATGGAGTGCTACAGGAAACATGGAATTGAGAGAGTGTTCTTTTAAGATGAGAGACTCTTTAAACAGGTTTAAATGCTCATGAAAATAATCCAGTAGAAAAGGAAAGATTGGATATACAACAGAGAGGATAATCAAAAAGTTCTTGACATGGAAGAGGCTCAAATCCAGATTGCCTTAATCTATTGTTAACAGGGAAGAGAAGGAGAACGGATTCAGGTGTGGGTGAGTGAACAGGGTGAGTTTATACATTTGATAGTTAGAAATCAAGCACATTCCAGCATGATGGCTACTATTTCTTCCGTGAAGTGAGAGGAGAGACAGCGATATGCTGGAGCCAGCCTGCACTGCAAAGCCGACTGTTGGTATTCTTTCCAACTCAGTGTCTGTGTTAGTAGCTTGAAGTCAGCCATGGAAACAGGTGCTACAAATCAGGGCTTTTCTTTTCCTCTAGAGAGCATTGACATGAGGGGAAGTACAGAAAGAGATTTTAACTAGAGTTAAACTATCAAACAAAGGTACTTAATTGGGTATTCTACTAATTAATTTATTAAAAACAGTGCATTTTCCAAAATAAAACTATCATATATTGAGTTTACTTTTACAAATGTTTATACAAAACACCAAGCTTTCCCTTTCTTATTTGTAGCCTCAAATTCGAAACAAACAAAAATATTTGTTATATGATGGGTACATGGGGGCTCATTATATTTCTTTTATGTATGTTTGAAAATTTACATAATAATAAAGGTAAAATTAATAATGATGATGAAGTGATACTGGAGCAAAAGCATAAACAAAAACTGTTACTTCTTTATTAAATGTCTTCTTGACAACTAGGTGTACCAAAACTAATATTAACAATTCCTTGATAAGAAGTAAGGAAACTAAAGATAAACACTTCCGACCTCAGCGGGTTTTTTTTTTTTTTTTTTTTTTAATTTCCTTGCCTCTCTATGATAACACCTGAAGTCTTTCAGTATAAAACCTCTTTTTAGATTTCCATACCGGCTTACTAGCTATCAAACGAATGTACTTAACTGGGTTAATAAAAGTTCTAAAATATATTTTCTCATTTTATTGACAATGTAATCATTCTAATTGCTTCAACATTTGTCCCTAGAGATTTCAACAGAAAAAAAAAATTGAAGAATAACAGACATTTCTTTAAGAACTGGTGTTTCAAAATAGTTATGAAAAAAGGGGAAGACTTTATTAACTTTTCTTGGATGTCTTGGAAAGGACAAATTATGTGGTGAGTAGTAGAGGGGGTAGGATGGCTGCACTCACAGAGCATTCTCTATACCTCAGACCTATTGTTCTCAACCCTGATTGCATTTCAGAATCACTTACAGAGCTTTAAAATATATATATTGATACCTAAGCCTCATCTCAAACTTACCAAATCAGAATCACTGTATATGGGGCCCAAAAGTACACTGAGCATGCTAAATACTTCAAATAAACACTTCAAACCCAGGAAGAGACACTATTATCTCCATTTTGCAGATGAGGAAACTGAGGCTCAGAAAAGCTAATTGACTTGTCTAATGTCACAGTTAATAAATAGATAGAATTGGAACCTAGGTTCCATGACGCCAAAGCCTATGCTTTTTCTGCTTCCTAAGGCTGCTTCTTGAAAAAAGTAACACACTAAAATAATTTTTCTTTTCAACTTAAAACAGTGCCTGCTAATTCAGTAATAACTCAAATATTGGTGAAAAGAATGAATGAAAAGTTATTCCAATGAATACTTACACTACTTAGCTCATTCATAGTAAGTCTCCTGAGAATAAATTCAGAAATGCTCTCCGTAGTAGACATAACAAAATTCTGAAGAAGTGTAAACACTTCATCTGTATGGAAAGAAAAGTATGTAACTAAAAATGATAGAAATAAGCTCTTTGGTACAACACACAAGATAGCCTAATAAAAATACAACTATGTTAAGTACTTGGGGGAATCACTTACCAATAAAGGATTCCAAAAATATAGTAATCATTAATACTGTGGGGGAATCCATAATTACTCTTCCTAAATATAATTTGAAAGCTCTGCTTCTGGGTAAGATGGAACAGGGACATACCACCCTCTCTCACTGAATACAACTATAATACCTGGACTGAAGGCATAGAGAAGCTATTCGAGAACTCTGAAAGGAAACAGGCAGATTCAAGGAAGATCAGAATATGAAGTAACACTGAACAGCGACGGGCTTACTAATTTTATTCCCTCTGATCCTCCTGCAGATTGGAACCAGATGCAAGAGGAGTCACAAAACTGGGCAGCAGAATGGGTAACCAAAACCTCAACTTTCTGACCAGAGGATCTAAAAGGAGAGCCACAGGGAAGCAGACAGTGAGTACTGAGGAGAAGGAGGAGCTCAAAAAAACAGCTGCAGATATTTGTATATGAACTCCTTGGTTTACCACCCACCACGTCACCACTAAAGTGTACATGCATGAATCTCATACTAAATAACATATCAAAGACTTTCAGAACTGAACTAACAAGGAGACCACTGCTCAGGTCCCAGAATGTCCACTGGAGGAAACACAGGTGGGACAGATCCAAATAGCATGACAAAGGATTTGAGAACGAACCTGACAGTGGTACCAACACCCACAGAAACTGGATTGGAATTTGAGGAATGAATGTAACCAGGTCACTTGCCTGCTAAATAATAATATCAACATTCTCCATAGAATTAAACAAGATCCAGCGTCTCATAAGATAATATTCAAAATAGCTAAGATACAATCCAAAATTACTTGGCATACAAAAAACCAGGAAAATCTCAGCTCACACAGGAAAAGACAACAGATGACAAGCCAAGACACAGAACAATCTAAAAAGACTTTAAAGCAGCTATTATAAAAAATGTTCCAACAAGCAATCAAGAACACTCTTGAAACAAATGAAGTAACAGAAAGTATCAGCAAAGAAACAGAAGTTATACAGAAGAACCAACTGGAAATTTTGTAACTGAAAAGTACAATAACTGAAATTTAAAAAAAAACAAAAACAAAAACAAAACACTGGATAACAGAAAGGAGATGAAAGAGGAAAGAGTGAACCTGAAGATAGATCCCCCCAAACATTATGCAATCTGAACAAGAGAGAAAAATAATTAAAAAAAAAAAAAAACAGAGCCTCAGAGACAACAGAAGATCTAACACTCATGCCATCAGAGTCCCAGAAGGAGATGAAAACAACCGCAGTGCTGAAAAAATACTTTAATAAAAAATGGCTGAAAACTTTCCAAATTTGGTATAAACCTATAGATTCAAGAAGTTCAGGGAACCCCAAAAAGGATAAGGCCAAAGAATTCATGCCCAGACACATAATATTCAAACTAAAGACAAAGAAAAAAATCTTGAAAGAAGAGAAAAACAAAGCATTATTTATAGGGGAAGAGCAATCTGAATGACTGTGGAGTTCTCATCAGAAACCATACAGGCCAGAAGCAAGTGAAAGAACATTTTTAAAGTGCTGAGAGAAAAAAATACATCAACCCAGAATTCTATATCGAGTGAAAATACCCCCCAGAAATGAAGGAGAAATAAAGACATTCTCAGATGAAAAAAACTAAGAGAACTCATTGTAAACAAACCTGCTTTAAACAAATTGCTAAAGCATACCGTTGGGAAATTAGAACATTAAGAATGAAAGAAGAACAACAGAAACTATAAATACCTGGGTAAATGTAATAGATACTTCTCTTGAGTTCTTTAAAATTTGTTTGACAGTTGAAAGTGAAACTTGCAACACTGTCTGGTAGGGTTTTCATAAGACAATTATAACATATTGGGGGGTAGGCAAAAGGACCCATAATGCAGTAAGGTTTCTGTATTCCACTTCAAGTGGTAAGATATCAATACTAAGCACACTGTGAGAAAGTAAGTATATGTATTGTAATCCATAAAAAAAACCATACAAAGACATGTAGTCAAAAACACAATAGATAAATTAAAAATGGAATACTAAATAATGTTCAAATTGCCCAAAAGAGGGGAAATAGAGAAATGAAAAACAGAAAACAAAAAGAATACAAATAATAAATGGCTGACCTAAATCCAAACATATAAATTACATTAAATATAAGTGGTCTATACCAGTTAAAAGACAGAGGGTGTCAGAAGAGATAAAAATTATGAACCAACTATATGCTGTCTATAAGAAATCACTTCAAATACAATGATCTAAATAGGTTAAAAGAAAAAAAAACAACAGAAAAAAATACACCATGGAAACACTAACCAAAAGAAAGCAGAATGGCTACATTAATTACTATCAGGTCCCTTCAACAAATGGTGCTGGAGCAACTGTACCTCCACAGGCAGGAAAATGAACCTTAACTTAAACCTTACACCTTAAAAAAATCAACTCAAAATGGATTGTAAATCCAAAAATAAAATAAAAACCAAAACTTTTCAAGGAAAACACAGGAGAAAATCCTACATAATCTGGGGTTAAGGCAAAGAGTTCTTAGACATGATGTCAAAAACAATCCACAGGACAAAAAAATGATAAACTGTACTTCATCAAAATTAAAGCCTTTGCTCTGCAAAAGACACTGTTAGGAAATTAAAAAGACAAGCTACAGACTGGCAGAAAATATTTGCAAATCACATATTCAACAAAGGACTTGTACCCAGATTATACAAAGAACTACCAAAATACAAGAAAACAATGCAATTTAAAAATAGGAAAAAATTTGAACAGACACTTCAAAAAATGCTTTATTTATCACTCTGAGAAATGTTCATATTTCAACAGATTACATATTCTATTAAAAGTAAGAGCATTAATTTTAAAATCTCTCATTACCTATTATAAAGAAAGCAACACTATATGACTTCTGGAGTATCTGATGAGTCATTTATCAGGTCAAGAAGCCACCAGAAATGGTTGTAAAGAAAATTTTCTACTAAAATATTAAAACTATAACTAATGACTATAAGGACAGACTACTACTCTTTTCTATATTTCATACTACTCTGCTTTTTCTTTCTCCTATATATATCTAATACTCGCCTACTTAAATCTCAAATTTATATCAATAGCATAAAGAAGTATTTACTTTTTCTCAGATACATTCTTTCCCATCAGATCAAAAGAAATTTAAGATTGCAAAGGTTTAGGCCTGGGGAACAGAGAACAAAGTGACATGAAGAAAAAAAAAAGACATTGCTGTCACTTCCAACATTATTATCACTATCATGGTAGTTCCTTTTAATTACCAAAATACAGAAGAACCTCTATTTCACTCTCAACTCAAAGCCCCCATCATTGCCACATCTCTAAATTTAACATCCTATTACAACAATATACACAATGTCTGTAATTGAAGATTGAACCAGGATGGTGTTTATAGTTTTTTCCTACTCTATGCCTCATGTAGTTGATAGAAATAATTCAACCCCAAGTGAAGTGGTACCAAAATTGGTCAAAAAGCTATCTTCATCCACCATCCTCACTCTCTTCCTTCTTTACTATTAGAATAGAACTTTGACATCTACCCATCTACCATCTACCCACCTCCCTGCACTTGCCTTTCTATCGATGCTCCTATCTAAGACCAACCCCTCCACATATGCCCTGGGTCTCATGCATTCTCAACTCTCTTGGACACTACTCAGAAAATCTCCCCTCTTTCTCTCCTACATCTTCAAAATTTCTCTCTACTGAATCATTTCCATCAGCACATAAACACTGATATTCTCCCATCATAAGGAAACAAAGCTTCTCTTGCCCCACCAGCAACTGCCCCATTTCTCTGCTCCCCATACACAAAATGCCTTGAAAGAGCCCTCTAAAGTCAATGCCACCATTCCTCTCCAAGAGTTGCCCCCACCACTGCCCCAACATTGCCTCTGTCAAGATCACCACTGGCTTCCATGTTGCTAAATCCAATAGTCAATTCTCAGTCCTTATTTTAGTCTATCAGCAGCATTGATACAGTTATCATTCCACCTCCCGGAAAAACTTTCTTCACTGGCTTTTAGGACATCACATTCCCCTGATTTTTCTCTTCCGTCACTGTAAATTCCTCTAAGTGTCCTTTGCTGGCTCCTCTTCATCTTGCCAAATCTTCCCAATCTCTAATGTCCCTGTGGTTTGTCCAGAGAGAAGAGTTATATAATGGTGCACATGCAAATGACCACACACCATTCCTGTGTGTCTCATACCGTCCCATCTCATAGAACTCTGCACACATAGTAAAGATTTGGATGTTAGTTTTTCTTGGCTTCCGCAGGTCTATCTGTCTCAGCTGTGATGTGTGATCAGTGGTGTGTGTCTCTCCATCTTTGCCGCTGAAACCCTGGTGACATTGTCTAGTCTCATGGCTTTAAACACCACCTTTATGCTAATGACTGTGAAATTTATATCTCTAGCCCAGACTACTCTGAACTCCAGACTCATACAGTCAAATATCTACTCAACAACTCTACTAGGATAAGTAATGGACACCTCAAGCTTAACTGAACTCCTCATCTTCACTTTAAAACCTTTTCTAACCCCAGTCTTCCTTATCTCAGTAAATGAAGACTCTATCTGCCCATCTGCTCCAAAAATCAAGTAACTTCTGATTTCTCTCTCTCATCCAACTCGACAAGAAATCCTGTCAGCTTTATCATCAAAATACATCCAAAATCTTAACACAACTCATGGCACCCATACCAGCACCTTGGCACAAGCCTAGTGACTTGGGTTCTGGCTTTTGCCCTTGCTCCTCTGTGCTGCTTATTTTCAACACCACAGCCAGAGTGAGCTTTTTAAAACTGAGATCAGACCTTACCACTCCTCAGCTCAAAACCCCCCAATAAAAGCCAGTGCCCTTGCAAAGGCCAACAAAGCCCTACACAGCAGTCACCCTCTCCCCATTACCACTCAGAATTCATCTCTGTCACTGTCCCCCTCACCAGCCTCTTAACTGTTCCTCAAACAGCCTGCACTCACAGGAAGGCCCTCACCTGTCAGTCCCTCTTCCTGGAAGGCCTCTCCTGGATACGTGCATGGCTCCTGCCTCAACCCTTTAAAGTCTTTGCTTAAATATTACCTTCACAGGGAGGCCTTCCCTATTCAACCTAATTAAAACTTCAACCCCCAATGCTGCACACCCCCAACACTCTCTGTCCTGCTTCCTGTCTTGTTTTTCTCGTAGCACTTACCGAACTACCATATATTTTACTTACTGTTTTCTCTCTCTTCCCATCCCATTCCAACCCAAACCCACTACTGTCAAGTTGACTCCAACTCATTGTGACCCTACAGGACACAGCAGAACTACCCCATAGTGTTTCCAAAGCTGTAATCTTTACAGAAACAGACTGTCATATCTTTCTCCTGTGGAGTGGCTGGTGGGTTCAAACCACCAACCTTTCGATTAGCAGCTGAGTGCTTAACCACTGCATCACTAGGGCTCCTTACTCCAACCCAGTCTCTCAAAATAGAATGTAATCTTAACAAGGACAAGGATTTTTATCTTCTTTTTCATGGTTATATCCTAATGCTTAACACAGTATAGTAGATAGTCAATACGTATTTGCTGAACGAATAAATTCCCCAACACCAAGACCACAGGTTTTCCACTGTCTCTCTCCATTAAAACTTAAACATCTTAACACCATAACTGAAACTTTAGTATCAGCACAGTGACTGCCACAGTTTACATGGAGGAAGAGGAGGGAAAAAAGCATCTACCCGTATGCCCTCCACAGGAATTTCCTTCATCTCACTTCTTCTCTCCCCATGTACCACTCTGAACTTTGATAGGACGAAAAGAAGAAAAAATAATAATAATAAGGGAAAGGGAAAAGGGAGTCAAGGAGGGAACTCCACAGTAGTTGTCCTCTCTCGACAAGACATACGAATGACAGAAGGTCGAAGCTAGGTGGTGGGTACATTGGTGTTCATTATGGTATTATCTCTATTTTTGTGTATACTTAAAGATTTCCATAATAAACATTAAAAAAAATTATTAAAAAAAAATTTAAAAGCACAATAAGTCAAAGTTGCCCAAATGAGTAGCATACTGCTAGAGCTTAGTTTCCCCTACTCATAACAATTATACCTAGATATTTCAAACTGCACCATTAATTTGTCCATTGACTCTGGTACTGTTAATTAATTCTTAGCGTATTTACTCATCTATAAAATGGAAATAACTCTTTTTCCTCTTCCTACTTCAAAGAAATCCCTTCAGGATTAACATCTATTTTAAGTTAATTAAACTACCAGTTATATGGAAATCAAGTGCTATCAGAATTGAATAGGAATTTCTTTGGCTCTTACCTTGTACTTTAGGAATATAAAAAGAGATATACACAGAGATATACTCATGAGGAGCAATGGGAACTCTTACATTCTGCAGGTGAGAACATAAAATGTGTATACAACTACTTGGAAAACCAATTTGGCATTATCATATAAAGCTGAACATGCACATACCCTAGGGACCAGCAATTTTATTCCTGGGTACTGCGCTGGAGAGACTCACACAAGTACCAAAAGACATTAACTATTACTATTATGTACAGTACTCCTAGGAAAACTCAAGGTTTCACAGTAGTACTGTACATAATAATAAAAACGGAATATAGCCCAAATGTCCAGCAATAGGAGAAAGTGTGGTATCATCATACAATGGAAGACTATGCAACAGGGACAATAATGAACTATGAGAAAGGACATTAATAGTACGTGGGAAAGTAAATTTATAGAAGACTGCTTACAATAAGATAACATTTCCAAAAAGCTTAAAAGAAAGAAAAACACAATATATGGTTTAGAATTTCTATATACATGATAAAACCATTTTTTAAAGTGCATGGAGTTGATAAAGATAAAAATCAAAAGAGAGAGGCAAAGGAGGGGATTGAGGACTAACAGGTATATTTGTGCTCAGAATGGGTGGTGAGTTCACAGGTGTTTAATTATTTTACATCATAACATATATAACTATCACATATTCTTTTGTTTGCATCAAATACTATAATTTTTAAATCAGTCCTGTGCTTCAAAGCACTGAGCATACTGCCTAGTAAAAAACAATCAAGAAATGTTACATGCATCCAAATTTATGTCTTTAAGGAGCTGAAGATCTGACAAAAGTTTGCTGTTGTTTACAGTATTTAGTTCTGCTACCAAAATAAAAAAATACCAGGACTCAGAAACTAGCTTTAATATTTCATAAACATTTATTAAAATCAAACCTTATCAATATTTTTCTCAGGTTTAACCTAACACCAGTGCTTTCCTAGAATTTTTAAACAGCAAATTTCTAAAATTCCAAAGCAAACTGGTCAGAAAGGCTTGGGAATCACCTGTAATGCCCTTGAGTATTAGACTGCTGTTTTATGTATATCTTAGTTTGAGGAGAGCGGAAATAGCTTAATGCTTCTATCTACTACCACTATATTTTCTGTATGATTATTTTCTACTTAAAATATTTTCAGAGAGTTAACATATTTAAAGATAATTATAAAAATTACCACTATTTTCATGCTTAAGCTTACTTTCTGCAACACCTAGCACAGTGACAGAAATGGATCCTGCTTAAACATATAGGAAACAGAAATCATTTTCAATGGTCTGGAAATCAATGAGAAAGTTTAAATTAAAAAAAAAAAAATGAAATCACACTCTAAAATCTCTATTAACCAATGAGAGCAAACCACTAGAATGTCAATTCCATGAGGGATGAGGTGTAACCACTCTATCCCCAGCACCTTAGCGAACACCACCACCAGCAGATACTCAATAAATATCTGCTGAATGAATGAAGTATTCTCTATATTTTATAAGGTCAGAAATTTCCTCTCATTCTAAATACCAATGATATACCAAGCAAGAAACCAACAGAAACTATTTATCCTCACCATCTTGAGTACTGGAACCTTTCAACAAGCAAGTATGCAATAACGTCAACAGCAACTGGAGGCATCTGTCAGTTTTCAGCAAAGGTATGTAGGCATTTGTACCAAACTTCATAAGGGCATCCAGAAGAGGATCTAAGAATATCCTTAATACATTCTGTATTCTCCGCTTTTCACTAGATATTAAAAGACATGCCCAAATCAAGCATTTCAAAAGCAAAAAGAAATTATTTTGCATCTATAATTTATAGAATTGGCTAGCTAAGTGATTCAGTTAGACAAAATTACCCTTAAGGATGATCAAAACACCTAGCACAAATCAGGATTGATCTTTTCCTCCAATCTTCTTACTGATCTTTCAGCCTGTGCCTTCCCAGTGAGTTAGCAATTCACTAGAGAAGAAAACACAGGGAAGAACGTATCGTACTCAACTCTAGGCACAAGTATGAAAGAAATCCTATATCCAATTTTATTTGGGAAAAAAAAAATGTTGAAAGCCTTATTACTACCTGCTTCCATAATACAAAAAAAAGTATGCTAGTCAAGGAATTGAGACATATTAAACAAAAAAATACAAAGAAGCATAATTAAGGATTTATGAAAAACTGATATAGCCAACTTTAGCACGAAAACTTTATCTGGAAAAGAGATTTTAAATCAAATTAACCGTATATCATGCAAATATACTATCAAATGTAGCTGCTTTTTGCCACAATTATAATCTAGTGAGAACTGATCTGTTTACATTCTCAAAATATGTGATTGTTTTATCTATATTACCATAATTTTTTTTTTAAATTACACATTTGACAAAGGGGTCAAATCCAGTTAATTTCATTACCCAATCCTATGCTAGGATTTTACAACTCATTCTTCTAATATTATAATCAGTGATTATTGTAGATGGCTGTTTTTTCCCTTTTCTAATTTAACAATTTAACTTACCAATCTAAAAGTACTAATACGCCCTTATTCCTATTAGTTTGTAGTTAATTTAAAACATTTCTTTATATATTGCCAATGTTCTAGTTCCCTCCCTTAATACTCTATACCATTCATTAAAAATCTGAATATACACCATAAATCTGATTAGCATTTTTATTTTTTAAAAAAGCTTTTTTCCCAAAGTTTAGAAGCACTTACCTATACTGATTCCTCATTTCTTCCACATCCACAGCCAGCAAGACCATCATAGCAACAAGCCTGGCTTCAAACCAATCAGGCATAAAGCTGTTTTCTCCTATAATAATATTTATGGTTTGCAAGGCATTAATAAAATCCTCCAAAGATGATGTTTCAAAATCAAAAACACCTTAGTGGTTATACCTTATCAATATTAAACTGTTAGAGAAATACAGCTGAGATGAAATACAGCAGAACACTCTACAGCATGGCTCATTATTATATATACTTAAATATGAACACAACATGAAAAAAACAAATCTTTGCATGCCTGCTACATTCCAGACACTAACCTGGGTGCTGGAAACACAAAGGTTCCTAAGTTAATGGAATTTACAATAAGTAGAAAAGAAAAGCATTGAACAAAGAATATACCAAGAAATGCAGAATTAGGTGGCACAGTAGTTAAGAGCTTGGCTGCTAAACAAAAGGTCATCAGTTCAAATCCACCAGCTGCTACTTGGAAACCCCATGGGGCAGCCTTACTCTGTCCTATAGGGTCACTATGGGTCGGAATCAGCTCCACAGCAATGGGTTTGGTTATTTGATTTAAGGACAATGAAGGAGAAGTACACAGTGCTAGTAGAGTGTACACTAGGAGGACATGTTCTCTTCTGGGGAGTAAAGGAATATTTCCATGAAGAAATAATTAGGCAGAGTTTGAAAAGTTACTTAAGGAGAAATGAGCTAGGTGAAGGAAGACAAGAACATTCCAGACATAAGGAAGCTCATGTTAAAGGTCCCTTGCCAGGAAAGTACATGCCATACTCCAGGAAACAGAAGAATGCCAGTGTGGCTAGGGTACACAAAGTGAGAGGGAGTCGCCAAAGATGGGGCTACAGAAACAGGTCGGGGAGAGATCAGGAAGACCTTTGTTGGCCACGTAAAGGATTTCTGTCTTTATCTGAAAGACAGTGGAAAGCCACTGAAGGTTAAACTGAACATATACGAAGAAGTGGTGGGGGGTATTTATAAGACTAAAATTTAATTTCTGAGAAGATTTCACTAGGAACAACGTAGAAAAGAGACTGTAGAGGAAGCAAATATAAGGTGACCACTTGAAAGGCAATCCTAGAACTTCAGTTGCAAGATGAGTTTCCTATAACATAACCAGAAAGAGAATGTAATACATACATAGGTTTTTGTGTCTCAGACCTATATCTGAACCCCAGTCCCACTACTTATTAGCTCTGGGATCTTGGGTAAGTCAATTAAGCTCCCTGAGATTTTAGTTTCATCCTCTATGAAGCTAAACTGATAACATCTATGACTTTCTTTGGGCTCATTATAAAAATTAAATAACATATGTAAAGTTCCTAGAACAGGTGTTGGAAGATTGTTGTTAGATGCTGTTGAGTTGGTTCCTCTGTCTCTGTAACGCAAATGCCTGGCGCTTAGAAAACACTTGATATATATGTGCTGAATAAATACAGGTCCCCAACTTAGGATAAGGTTCTGTTCCCACTGCTCCATCGTAAGTCGGTTCTGACATAAGTCTAATACCTTTTTTTTTTTTTTTTTTAGTTTTCATTGTTAGTGCTTTTTATTGTCAGTATTTTTCTAAATCTGATTTTTATTTATCTTTGATGGTTGGCATGAGAATGATAACATCAGCAAATTATGTGCTGCAACACTGTATGTGAGACATATTACTAATAATAAGATGTACAAAAAAAGAAAAAAAAGGACAGTCGTTTAAAAGCGGTTTATCGTAACTAGAATATGTAAGTTGTAAGCATTAAGTATTACATAATTATGTAATAGTTGTAAGTCGGGAACTACCTGTAATATAAAATCTTCCTGTACTATGTCAAAAATCAAAGAAAAAGCTGCTTTAGATGTAGAAATTAATTAAAAATGGTATTTTTAACTGATGAGTCTTTACATGAAACCAAA
The DNA here is from genome assembly GCF_000243295.1 of Trichechus manatus latirostris. NCBI lineage: Eukaryota > Metazoa > Chordata > Mammalia > Sirenia > Trichechidae > Trichechus > Trichechus manatus. Next base: position 4,300,331 of record NW_004443957.1, on the reverse strand, counting down.
TTTGGATTATACATTTTATGCTCAAAAACTAAAGCTGAATAACATTCTCTTTGAAATTTATTACTTTTTTCTGAAAACTGCCCTGTAATTGATAAGTAAACTAAAATTTTATGAAGGTACTTAGGCAAGGGCACCAAGAGTCAAACACAAATATTAAGCACACACACACCACACAAATGCCTCTCTTGCACTTGAAATCAGTTTCTTAACTTAAAACAGCACATTATATTAAATAACATAATAGTTTAAATACTAGAAATATTAAGGAACAAATTCTATAAAGTCATCCTATTTTGACTATTTAGTTAAATCTGATGCTGTTACATACTCCAAATTATAAGATACATTCTATACATACTTTAGGGAGTTTAATCTGTTTTTTTCAGTAAGGACTAAAATTTATTTACTTTTATAGGTCTAACAAAACAATCTTCCAAGTAACCGCATAGAAAATTTACTAGACAATAAAGAGCACAGAACACAAAAGAGAACTGTTCCCTGAAGAAAGAACAGAAAAACTCATATATTCTGGAAGGATAACACCTGATCATTTAAGACCTATTCCATGATCAGATTACAGAAAGCAGCAGTTGAAAATGACTTGGTTGGAGACAAATTTAAGACACATTAAATTCAAAGATACAATTCACTCAACTTGTCACTAATGACTCTAATGAAAAGAAAGCATTAGAAACCTAAAAAAGAATCCTAATTAATGAATTTACTAACAGTTCTTCCCTCATGCTATTTTACACATTTTTTCCCAAAGAAGTGAATATATTGATTTTGCAAAATATCTGGTGAAAAAGAAACAACTCACAAAACCATCCTTTCAAACATAATTTTTCGCTAAAATTCTTTGCAATAATCGATCCACACTTCTCCTATTTACAAAATTCTAATGCTAAGGTGAGAGTGATGAACAGATTTACCTACACATACTTCCACTACAGAGGCTCCCAACACACATGTGCAAGATCTAGCCAATAATAATTACAGAATTAATAAATTTGCGTCCAATTCCTACTATGACAACTCATTGGTTTTTTAATACATATGATATAGTTTAAAAGCTCAAGTCCTGGAACACATAAGGTACAAGTTAAGAAACAGTATTTTTTACATTTTGTTATTCACGTTATATCAGCACGCATTTGCTTAGGCCTAAATCTTCACCTGAAAAAACAGTTAAAATTCTTTGTAAATATTTTGGTTATATCAATCCACAAAAATAATCTCAGACTTACTTTCCCAAGCAGGTGACTTAATATACTCTTGAACTAGGTTCTTTACATAAGCATTCAAAGAAGATGTCTCATGAAGTCCAATGGAGCTACAATTTGAGGATTGCCTAAAACAGCTTTCATTAACACGCAACCAGTCACAGAGCTAGAAAAGAAAATAGTTGTTACTTTATTTTAAAAACCTAACTGAACAAAGTGCATCTAATTTCCCTAAACCAATTTTCTTTCTTCCACAATAAACTTAATTTACATAAGTGAATACAGCAAAGCACTAAACCATTTGTTCTCATGATTGAGTTCCAGACAGACAGAAAAAATAGACAATGTATATATATGTGTGCATGTTTATATATACATGTACACACACACACACGTGTTTTCCAATCTCCCTCAAAAAATTTATAAACTTCATTAGATGATAAGATTTTTTAAAAGGACCTAATATAAAATGCACATTTTGAAAAGGTATTCTGAAGAACATCTCTATGAAAAATAACGCATGTGTAAAACAAATTACAACCTTAAATTAAAATTCATTCCAGCTCATATACTAAAACAGTAACTCTATTTTTGGGAACGCAAAACTTGAAAAACAAGTTATAAGTAAAATTCCTACCCTCCTCACAAGTTTATATTCTCATATATACACATTAAAATATATTAATTTCAATGAGTAAGTGTTCTAGTTCTTCTCCATTACACCTTTTAAAAGATTTGCAAAAATAAAAGTCATAGAATTTCATGATTAATCTTTGATCATATGTAACTGCAAAATTTGTTTTAAAATCTAAATGTATTCTCAATTTCCTTTTCGCTATAGATCTCTTAACGTGCAAATTCAAGAAATGAGTTTAAATATGAAAGAAATGCTTATAAGTGAGTCTTTCTAAAAAGTCAGAATTTTAAAAAATATTTTTATACCCATTAAGGTCATCTAAAACTACATTTATAAGGAGGCAAAAATAATAATAATAAATCACTTGATCAAAGGAAAAATTGATGAATGACTGAAGGAAACAATCTGTCAAGATTGTAAAATTGATGCCTCATAGGTACAAGATTTAATCCATAACATTTCCTTTATTGTTTTTATTTGTTTGTTTTCCAAGTTTTCTACAATAACCAGTAATCAGAAATTTTTAAAAAACCAGCAACTGTGCATGTTTGTATGTATGAGACAAATAGACACACACACATACAGAAAAAGAGAGAGAGAGAGAGGATCTCCACCTAGACACATCCTAGCAACACTTAGGATCAACAGACATCACAGACATAAAAAAGACAGGATGCAAACGAACAGAAAGCGGACTTTTCCTCTTCAACATAAATGGCTCAAGGGAGAAAAAAAAAAAAAAACACATCTACAAAGTTCTATGAAATAAAGGTTCCACCTTATAAATTTTATTCCTAGGAAAGCCAATGAAAAGGCGTTTTCAGATATGCAAGGATTCAGAAAATCTATCATTCCTGTATTCTTCTTTAAATTCATAAAATTGAAAATATGTGTAAACAAATATTAAAAAAAAATTTAAAGTACAAAAATAGAGAAAGGAGTAGAATAATAGGCTTGGTAGTGAACATTAAAACACTTTTTTAAAAATTATGCATACCATACGGTTATATAATCTATTTAAATTAATACAAATTATCAGAAAAACTATAAAGCTGAACACAGCTGTCAAGCATCTTCTAATGAGACAGATTTTTTCCACTTTAAAATTATGATACAGTATATAATACAAAAATATAGAAAAAAGAAAAAATCACTGCAACTAATAAGATTTAAAAACTGCTGACATTTTAGAAGCTCCTCGTCAGTATTTCTGTGTGTATGCGTATGCTGTTTTTGTTTTTTTTTTTAAACATAATTGTGATCCTGTTGTATAAATAATACTATATCTAGTGATTTTTAAGGACTGATTTATGACTGTAAAAGTAACATAGGCTCAGTGCTTTAAAAACACAGAAAAAGTATGAAGAAAAAAAATTCACCTAGAATATCATCATCTTATTTATGACAATCAAACCCTTTGCCATCGAGTTGATTCCGCTCATAGTGACCCTACAGAACAGAGCAGAACAGCCCCATAGGGTTTCCAAGGCATCTTCATGGAAGTAGACTGCCACATCTTTCTCCCGTGCAGCAGCTGGTGGGGTAGAACTGCTGACATTTCAGTTGGCAGCTGAGTGCTTAATTACTGTGTCACCAGGGATCCTATTTATGACATTACTTATTAACATTTTAATCATATTTCATTCCTTCAGTACCCCCCTCACCCCCGCACCAGACAATTTAAAAACATCAACTGAGTTTATGTTGCATATAATGATTTTTAAGCACATTAACACCAAGAACATTTATAAATACTATATTGACAATTAAGAGGGGCTTGACGACAGGTATCTGTCACTAGGTAGTTTACAAATCTCTCTTAATAAACAGAACTTCCAAAGAAAAAGTAATGAAAGACATCATTCAATATAAATTTTAAAACTCCAGAAAATTAGAATTAACACACATAATAATAAAGATACAGACATTCCTTGGCAATCAAAATGGGTATGATGTTTTGGAAGGTGCGTTAAGAGCACAGGGTTTGGTTTCAGACAGACCTGGGTCAGAATCATGGTTCTGCCATTTACTACCTAATGATGATGGGCAAGTTAATTAGTTTTTAAATCTCAGTTTCTTAATCTGTAAAATGCAGGGAAGGCACCTACCTCAAAGAGTTATTAAAACCAAAAGAGAAAATAAATACGAAGAACTTAACAAAACGTCTAGAAAACAGTTAAACATTTACTAAGAGTTCATTATTGTTTTACTATATGTGATATTATATAAAGCGGAGGGGGGGGCACCTCTGTTTTAGTAACACCGCTGGGCTGTGTCTGGCAGAATAAACAGTTCAGCCTTTGTCAGAAAGTGTCATAGCAAAACAGCACCAGTTATTGACAGTGGTTTCAAAGTTGCCTCAATTCCTTTCTGAGAAATGGAAAGGGAGCAAAGGCAAAAGATGAGGTACTGATGAGAGTACTACAGGGCTTGCTTTCTCCTGGACTGCAGAACCTGACAATCTGTAATCCACCTAGAACACAGAATTTTCCAGCCCGAGTAAAAGAAGTCCTCCCAGTCCTTTCATTCCCTGAATTCAACCGTTAAAAAATATTGTTGCTGTTGTTAGGTTGTTCAGACTCATAGCAACCCTATGTACAACAGAACAAAACAATGCCCGGTCCTGTGCCATCCCCACAACTGTTGCTGTGTTTGAGTTCATTGCTGCAGCCACTGTGTCAATCCATCTCACTGACCAAAACTGTCGCTGTCGAGTTGATTCGGACTCAGAGTGACCCTAAACGACAGAGTAGAACTGCCCCATAGGGTTTCCAAGGAGCGGCTGGTAGATTCGAACTGCCAATCTTTGGCTTAGCAGCCGAATTCTTCACCACCGTGCCACCAGGTCTCTCTGATGGTTTTCCTCTTTTTCACTGACCCTCTACTTTACCGAGCGCGATGGCCTTCTCCAGGGACTGCTCCCTCCTAATAACATGTCCAAAGTATATAAGACAAAGTCTCACTATCCTTACTTCCAAGGAGCATTCCGACTGTGATTCTTCCAAGACAGATTTGTTACTTCTGGCAATTCATGGCATATTCAATATTCTTCGCCAACACCGTAATTCAAAGACACCAATTCTTCTTTGGTCTTCCTTATTCACTGTCCAGTTTTCTCAAGCATATGAGGCGACTGAAAATAACATGGCTTGGGTCAGGCCCACCTTAGTCCTCAAGATGACATCTTGGCTTTTTAACACTTTAAAGAGGTATTTTGCAGCAGATTTGCCCAATGCAATGCATTGTTTGCTTTCCTGACTGCTGCTTCCATAAGCACTGATTGTGGATCCAAGTAAAATGAATCCTTGACAACTTTAGTCTTTTCTCCGTTTATCATGATGTTGTTTATTGGTCAAGTTGTGAGGATTTTTGTTTTCTTTGTGTTGAGGTGTAATCCATACTGAAGGTTGTAGTCTTTGATCTTCATCAATAAGTTCTTCCAGTTCTCTTCACTTTCAGCAAAAAGGTTGTGCCATCTACATATCGAAGGTTCCTCCAATCCTGATACCATATTCTTCATATAGTCCAGCTTCTCGGATTATTTGTTCTGTATACAGATTGAATAAGTACGGTGAAGTGATACAACCTTGATTTACAACTTTCCAGATTTTAAACCACCCAGTATCCCTTTGTTTAGTCTGAACGACAGCCTCTTGGTCTATGTATGTACAGGTACCTCATGAGCGCGAGTAACTGTTCTGGAATTCCCATTCTACGCAATGTTATCCATAATTTGTTATTACCGACGTAGTCAAATGTCTTTGCACAGTCAATAAAACACAGGTAAACATCTTTCTGGTATTCTCTACTTTCAGCCATGTCTTAGTCTTCTAATGCTGCTATAGCAGAAATACAAGTGGATGGCTTTAACAAAGAGTAGTTTGTCCTCTCACAGTCCAGTAGGCTACAAGTCCAAATTCACGGCATCAGCTCCAGGAGAAGGCTTTCTCTTTGTCAGCTCTGGAGGAATGTCCGTGTCATCAATCTTCCCTTGGTCTGGGAGCTCTTCTGCACAGGAACCTCAGGTCCAAAGGACGCACTCTGCTCCTGGCACTGCTTTCTTGGTGGTATGGGGTTCCCATGTCTCTCTGCTCGCTTCTCTCTTTTATTTCTCAAAAGAGTCTGGCTTAAGACACTATCTAATCTTGAAGACCTCATCAGTACAACTGCTGCTAATCCATTTTATTACATCAGTGATAGAGTTTACAACACATAAAGTAATCACATCAGGTTACAAAATGGTACAGAATCATACCATACTGGGAATCACGACTAAGCCAAATTGATACACACATTTTTGGGGGGACATAATTTAATCTGTGACAAGCCAAGATCCATCTAACATCAGCAATGATATCCGTCATTCCACATCCTCTTCTGAATCTGGCTTGAATTTCTAGCAGTTCCCTGTCGATGTAAATGCTGCAACTGTTTTTTAATTATCTTCAGCAAAATTTCACTTGTGTGTGATATTAATGATATTGTTCGATAATTTCCACATTCTGTTGGATCACCTTTTCTTGTAATGGGCACAAATACAGATCTCTTCCAGTTGATTGGTCAGGTAGCTGTCTTCCAAATTTCTTGGCATAGACGAGTGAGCACTTCCAGCATTGCATTCATTTGTTGAAACATCTCAACTGGTATTCTATCAGTTCCTGGAGTCTTGTTTTTCGCCAATGCCTTCAGTGTACCTTGAACTTCTTCCTTCAACACCATCAGTTCTTGATCTTATGCTACCTGCTGAAATGGTTGAACACTGACCAATTCTTTTTGGTACAGTGACTCTGTGTATTCCTTCCATCTTCTTTTGATGCTTCCTGTGTTTTTCAATATTTTGCCCATAGAATCCTCCAATATTACAACTAGAGGCTTGAAGTTTTTCTTCAGTTCTTTCAGCTTGAGAAGGGCTGAGTGTGTTCTTTTCCTTTGGTTTTCTAACTCCAGGTCTTTGCACAGGTCATTAAAATACTTTGTCTTCTCAAGCCACCCTTTGAAATTTTCTGTTCAGCTCTTTTACTTCACCATTTCTTTAGCTACTCTACGTTCAAAAGTAAGTTTCAGGGTCTTCTAACATCCATCTGAGTCTTTTCTTTCTTTCCTGTCTTTTTAATGATCTTTTTCTTTCTTCATGTATGATGTCTTTGCACAACTTGTCTGGTCTTCAGTCATTAGTGTTCAGTGTATCAAATCTATTCTTTAGATGGTCCCTAAATTCAGGTGGGATATACTCAAGGTTGTACTTTGGCTCTCATGGACTTGTTTTAATTTTCTTCAGCTTCAACTTGAACTTGCATATGAGCAACTAATGGTCTGTTCTGAAGCTGGCCCCATCCTTGCTCTGACTGATGATATTGAGCTTCTCCATCGTCTCTTTCCACAGATGTAGTCAATTTAATTCCTGTGTATTCCATCTGGTGAGGTCCACGAGTAAAGCTGCCATTTATGTTGTTGAAAAAAGGTATTTCCAATGAATTTGTCGTTGGTCTTGCAAAATTCTATCATGCAATTTCCAGCGTCATTTCTACCACCGAGGCCATATTTTCCAACTACTGTTCCTCCTTCATTTTCAACTTTCACATTCCAATCACCAATAATTATCAATGCATCTTGACTGCATGTTTCATCAATTTCAGACTGCAGAAGTTGGTAAAATCTTCAATTTCTTCATCTTTGGCATTAGTGGTTGGTGCGTATATTTGAGTAATAGTCGCATTAACTGGTCTTCCTTGCAGGCATATGAATATTATCCTATGACTGACAGTGCTGTACTTCGGGATAGATCTTAAAATGTTCTTTTTGAGAATGAATGAGATGCCGTTCTTCAATTTGTCATTCCCGGCATAGAAGACCATATGATTGTCCAATTCAATATGGCCAATACCAGTCCACTTCAGCTCACTAATGCCTAGGATACTGATCTTCAAGTCTTCCATTTGTTTTCTGACAACTTGTAATTTTCCTAGATTTATGCTTCATATATTCCACATTCCAATTATTAATGGATGTTTGCAGCTGTTTCCTCTCATTTTAAGTCATGTCACATCAGTAAATGAAGGTCCTGAACGCTTGACTCCATGTCATTAAGGGTGACTCTACTTTGTGGAGGCTGCTCTTACCCAGTCATAGTTTGAGTGCCTTCCAATTTGAGGGGCTCATCTTCTGGCACTATATCAGACAATGTTCCGCTGCTATTCATAAGGTTTTCACTAGCCAATTGATTCAGAAGAAGATTGTCAGGTCCTTCTTCCTAGTCTGTCTTAGTCTGGAAGCTCCCCTGAAACCTGTCCACGATGGGTGACCCTGCTGGCATTTGAAATATTGGTGGCATAGCTTCCAGCATCCACAGCAACACGCAAGCCACCACAGTATGACAAACTGACAGATGAGTGGTGGATCCATGCGCGCACACGTCCACTGGATAAAAATATACTTCGTATAAAAATAAAAAAGTTTAAAAAATATATTTAATATAAAAAGTGATCATTTAAAAACAAGTATATAGGATTAAGACTCAGACCATTTCAGTTTGGAAAATATGTAAAGGCAAGTACAAAAAAAAATGAAGAATGGTTGACT
>NW_004443957.1:4206855-4291792 GCF_000243295.1 Trichechus manatus latirostris | reverse complement strand
AATCTAAAGATAACCAATAAAATTAAACACTTAAAAACTAACCTTCCAAAACACTATTTTAAAAGAAGCAAAGAAAGTAGACTCCACATAACATAATAGAGAAAAAGAAGTAATTATCATTGCAGTAAAATTCAATTGAACAAATTTATTAAGTGCCAGTTAAACACAAGACACAATTAAAACAAGACAACAGACATGAGAGTAAACATGAGCTATACCTCAAGATGCTGAGTGATGAGTTAACTGTGTGCTGTACTTACAAAAGGCCATACCTAAATCAATATGACACACAATGCTTTAAATTAAAATAACGAGTAAAGATATACCTGGCAAATATTAATAAAAGCAAAAGTAATTCTGAACAAAATTGCATTAAACAGGATATGGAAGTTATTTGATACTGTAAAAGGTAAAATCCACAAAGGAAATAACACACTAAATTTTATATGTTGAATAACACTATATCGAAACATAAAGTTTTTAGAATAGAAAGAGTAACTGACAAAAAAGATAGCGGCCCAAGATAGCAGCAAACCTCTCAGACTATCAAATAAGGAAAAATATTAATTTATATAAGGTATGAATATCATAATCAATAAGACTGATTTAACAGAATTACACCAAACTTTGTAAACCACAAAAAGAATACAATTTCTTTTTACGTACTTTACAGAATATTTTCAAAATCAGACCACCTATAAAGACATATGGAAAATCTCAATAAAGTTATCCAGCCACAATACGATAAAACTACATATGATAAAAAGTTTAAACTAAACCCAACTTCTTAAATTAAGAAACAATTTCCTATATAATCTATAAGTCCAAGAAGAAATAAAAATTATTTAGGTTGAGTTACATAAAACTGCCATTTCTATAAGTTAAAAATAACTGAATATCAATTATTTCGGGTGATTACACATGATACAATAATTAGAAATTATTTATGCAATAATAATGAGAACACTCCATAACAAAAATCATAAAATACAGCCAAATCTACACTAGTAGGAAAAGCTATAATATATAAAAGTTCATTTATTATTCAACCTTAACTCACCAAACCCACTGCCATCAAATGGATTCCAATTCATAGTGACCCCATAGGGTTTCCAAGGCTCTAATCTCTATGGAAGCAGACTGCCAGATCTTTCTCCCTCAGAGTGGCTGGTAGTTTCGAACCACCAACCTTTCCGTTAGCAGCTGATTGCTTTAACCACTGCATCACCAGGGCTCCTTTTATTATTAAACAACAACCAAAAAAGAATTAAAAATTGAGTCTGCTGAAAACTACCAGACTATAAGCTTCCTGAGGACAATGACCATGTTTATTTTGCTGGCCGTTATATTGCCAACACATAGCACAGTGCCAGGCGTGTGGAAGATATGCAATAAACATTTTTAGAAAAATGAATTCAAGATATTAGAAGATAAGCAAAACAAACTAAAAGGAAGTGAAAGAAAGAATAAAGATAAAAGCAGATATTAATGAATTACAGAAATTAAAAAATAAGTAGAGCAAATAAAGTGATATTTGGCTCCTTGAAAACAAATGAACAATAAGATTGAAAAATATCTGGCTAGTCAAACCAAGGGGAAAGACAATAATAGTAGTAAATATTTACACTTAACATAGGCTAAGCATAGTCCTAAACATTTTTACGTGCATTTTCTCATTTAAAGCTCACAGTTCATACCAATACCAAAATAAACTTCAGATCGACTAAAGGCTACAATTTTAAAACTACACATAATAGTTATAATGAGTAAGGCTTATTTAGATACTTCGATACAAAAAAGTAGATATCACAACAAACAAAATGCAGTATATATATACATACATACGGGGCATCCGGAGAAATTTCAACATCGGATATTTAAAATTAAGAAAACAAAAATCCTCACAGTGTGATCAATAAGCAACATCATGATAAACGGAGAAAAGACTGAAGTTGTCAAGGATTTCATTTTACTTGGATCCACAATCAATGCCCATGGAAGCAGCAGTCAAGATATCAAATGACGCATTGCATTGGGCAAATGTGCTGCAAAAGACCTCTTTAAAGTGTTAAACTGCAAAGATGTCACTTTAAGGACTAAGGTGCGCCTGACCCAAGCCATGGTGTTTTCAATCACCTCATAAGCATGAGAAAGCTGGACAATGAATAAGGAAGACCGAAGAAGAATTGATACCTTTAAATTATGGTGCTGGTGAAGAATACTGAATATATCAGGGACTACCAGAAGAACTAACAAATCTGTCTTGGAAGAAGCACAGCCAAAATGCTCCTTAGAAGCAAGGATGGCGAGACTTTGTCTCACATACTTTGGACACGTTATCTCCAGGGAGCAGTCCCCGGAGAAGGACATAATGCTTGGTAAAGTACAGGGTCAGCAAAAAAGAGAAAGACCCTCATTGAGATGGACTGACACAGTGGCTGCAACAATGGGCTCAAGCATAACAAGGACTGTGAGGATGGCTCAGGACTGGGCAGTGTTTCATTTTGATGTACACAGGGGTCACTATGAGTTGAAACTGACTCAACGACACCTAACAACAATTCCCTGGAACCTGTGTATGTAGCCTTATATGGCAAAAGGGGCTTTGAAGATATGACTAAATTGAGGATTTTGAGATGGAGAGATTATCCTGGTTTATCCTCCAATGTAAACACAAACGTCCTTGTAACAGGAATGGAAAGTGAGATTTGACTCTGGAAACAGAAGAGAACGTGATATGACCAAGAAGCAGAGAGAGATCTGAAGATGCTACACTGCTAGCTCTGAAGATGGAAGAAGCGGTCTTGAGCCAAGGAATGCAAGGAATGCAGCTCTAGAGCTGGCCAAGACAAGGAAATGGATTCTTCCCTAGAGCCTCCAGAGGGAGAGTAGTTGGCCCACACCTTGGTTTTGGCCCAATGAAACTGATTTCAGGCTTCCTCTAACCTCCAGAATTGTAAGAGAATAAATATGTGCCGTTGCAAGCCACTAAGTTTGTGCTAATTTGTCTCATAAGCCACAGGAAACGAATATAAACCTTGTGGAGGAAAATCTGGCAATATCCAATAAAATTACAGATGCACATAATCTCTGACCAGCTATCTCCTTTCTAGGAATCTATTCTACAGATATACCTACAGAAGTTAAGAAGGGACAAGGTTATTCACTGTGGCATTGTTTGTAAAAGCCAAAAGCCTGGAAACAACTGAAGTGTCCAGCAATGTGGGAAGCAGAATAAAAAAACAGTATAATCACACAGTGGAACACTATGCAGGTGTACAAAAAAGAACAAATAAGATTTTTATTTACTGACATGGAGAAATCACTAGGAAATATTTTTATTTAAAAAATGGAAGGTAGTGAACAGTGTACATATTTTGTCTAGGGGGTCAAGGCAGGACAGGGTGAAGAACACAACAAGGTGGAGGAGCTGAAATGGAAGGAAGACTTTTCTGATCATATAATTTTAATCTTCAAATCATGTAAATTCACTCCCTATTCAAACAAAACAGAAATGAATTTTTTAAAAAAAGGAAAAATGATTTGCAACATGTAGAGCAACTTATCAACACCCTTAATATAAAAAGAACATGTATAAATCAAGTAGGGGGAAAAAAAACCACCATAAAATCCCAAAAGAAGATGAAGAAAGGATAGGAACAGACAATTCACAAAAGAAATATAAAGAGTAATAAACACAAAAAAATGTTCAAACACACTAGTAATCAGAGAAATGCAAATAAAAATGCCAGCTACTATGTTTCATCTATCACAGTGGCAAAGAATTTAACATACTGACAGACTGTAGGTACTGTAATACCACTAATATAAAATGGATATACACTTTCAAACTCTGAAACTTCTGTCAATCTATAGCAAATACCTTAAAAATATTCAAATCCAGCAATCTCAATTCTATGAATTTATCCTAAAGAAATAACCAGATGTAAATATTTACTTAAAATATGTTCATCCCAATCTTACTTATAATACCAAAAACTTTGAAAAAAAAGAAGAAAAGGAATTAAATAAATTCTAAAATATTTAATCAACTGAATTGTTAAGTGATGAGTTAGTCAAGAAAAATTAAGGATTACCAAAATTTTAGTCTTGGGTAACTGGGTAGATGAAAGTGCCATTAACTGACAGAAAAAAGAGAAAGACAAAGTTTGTGTTACTTACTGTTTCTGCGTCTAATACTATTCCTAATATAGCTCATCCAGACTCGAGATCCGCTCACTATCTTTTCTTCTAAACAGGTCTATCTCTAATCCAAACATTTTCCTCTCTCCCACTTCTCCATAAGAATCTTAGTAGCATTATTAGTTAAGTCTACTCACAGCAAATATACAATATTTTAAACCCTCTGTTGATAGGTAACAAAGCAATTATTATTTACATAAATGGCTAGTGATGAATTCAATTATAAAGTCAATTTTTTTTTATAGTTTTCAAAGGTCTTATCATGAAATTATTTTCAAATCTCACCTCTGTCCACAATGAAGTTCCTCGTCCTAAGGATTCATCTTGTCTCAGAGACATGAGGAAAGTTGAAACATCAGAAAATGACACTTTCTCCTTGATGGGGAAGGGGGGGAGAGTTTTTAATAAGTACTCATTTTAAAATTTTTATTGAATAAAATAAAATCACCGTGAAAGTAACTAAGTGTATTATTTAAAGTAAAATATCATTAGTTAAACCAAAAGAACCCTATTTTTTAAAAATATTATAAAATTTTTAAAATGAAGATATTGGTTGTAAACAACTAATAGATTAACATACTGAAAGATTATTTTACAAATCTATTTTCCTTAAAATCAAAGGTTACTATGATAGAGACAAGATGGTCACAATCTTAAAAAGAGAAAAAACAAACAAAAAACATTGTATAAGCAGAGGATTACTTTAAATCAAAAAGTGATTATTACTTTTCAAAGCCACAAAAATCACTCCTTGACTAAGTAGAACAACCTGTCTTTTCATTCCCTTAAGGTTGTGCATCTTAAATTAAGACACCTTACTCTAAAACTATGGCCCTCAGGCCAAAACCACTCACACCCTGTTTTTGTAAATAACCTCTTACAGTCTGTTTTTGTAAATAAAGTTTTATTGCAACATAGTCATCCCATCCATTTATAAACTGTCTATGGCTACTTTAGGGGACAGTGGTGGTTTAGCAGTAGAACTCTCGCCTTCCATGTGGGAGACAGGTTCGATTCCCAGCCAACGCATGCTGTGTGCAGCCACCACCCATCTGTCACTGGAGGCTTTTGTGTTGCTATGACGCAAACGAGGTTTCAGTGGAGCTTCCAGCCTAAAACTAAAACAAACTAGGAAGAATGGCGTAGTGATCTACTTTGAAAACCAGCCAATGGAAACCTTATGGATCACAACAGTCAAATCCACAACCAATCATGGGGATAGTGCAGGACCAGGCAGTGCTTCATTTCATTGTGCATGGAGTTGCCACCAGTTGGGGGCCAACTCAACTGTAGCTAACAACAACATGCCTGCTCTTGCCTACAATGGAAGAACTGAGCAGTTGTAACAGAGACTGTATGTCCCACAAATCCTAAAATAGTTACTATTTAGTCCTTTACAGAAAAAATTTGCTGGTACCTACTCTAAGCAGTGGTATTGTTGGGGTTCTGAAAAAACCACAGACTAAAGATAGTATACTTCCTTGAATGTCAATTTATTGTCAGATGTGGAAAAATCTTCTTTGTATTACAATGAATACATGTAAATTGTGGACTAGAATGTAAATGTGTATGAATTCACAGATAAAAGAAGAAAGTTTCCACTGTCTGTAACTCCCATACAAACGTGCTTTATATGTACCCAAAAAACATGGTGAAAATGTTTGAAACTGCTCTTAGTGGAACACTTTCAGAGTGGGTGAGAGAGAAAAGTAGAACAATACAAACATGTTATTGTTCACCATACTTTTGCCTTCAGTGTGATCCTAACTAAAAGCAGGAGGGAAAGCAGACGCTAAGTGCCCTTTTGATTATACATCATTCCATAAGAACCGGAGAATAAGTTACAGGAAGATTCAAAGTTACAAAATCCTCCAACAGGGACTCAATTTCCATTTTTATGCCCACTCACCAATTTTTATACCCACTGTATCAAGAGTTCCCAAGACCACCCCAGGTTCATTCATTCTCTAGAAGGACTCAAAGAACTCAGCATACAGTCATACTCATAGCTAAGATTTATTACAGCAAAAAGATACAGAGCAAAATCAGCAAAGAAAATGGCACATGGGGCAAACTCTGGAGGAAACCAAGGCCAAGCTTCTAGAGTCCTCTCCTATTGGAGTCACACAGATGCACTTAATTCTTCCAGCAACAAGTTATGACAACACCTGTGAAGTGCTGTCCACGAGGGAAGCTCACTAAAGCCTCCGTGTTCAGGGTTTTTACTAGGCACTGTTCACCTGTTCACTGTTCACTCTCTGGTTAGCATGTACCAAAATTCTAGACACCCAGAAGAAAAGCAAGTGCTCAGCATAAACCACACTGTTTGTACAAACAGTTTAGGTATGGTGAGCTACTCTTATTAGCTAGGATAATGGGTACCCTCCTGAAATTCAAGTTCCCAGAGCCAGCCAAGGGTCCATCTTACAAGTAGGTCTTACTAATGGTAGCAGTCACAGGCCTGTCATGTTAACTCTTTTTTGCATATTCACTCACTAAGACTCATAAATTGAAGTATCATGAGTAAAAAAGATAAACTTACCACATCTACCAAATTCATAGCTGTTTGAAGAAGATAGCACTGAGCTGCCCCTCTCAATAGAATCTGATGCGTGATCATAGTACACTGAAGAACATCCCTGGCATCAAAAAGCAAAAACACATTCCTTACTTCCAAAGATAATTCTGATAACTGATAGTTACTGACAAATTGATTTATAATATCTACAATTTCTAATACAGAAAATCACTGTCAGTAAAATTTCAAAGCTATTATTTTCTTTTAAGGCATCTAACAGAACTCAATTTTAATATGAAACAAATCTCTTCTAGAAACAAAAAGACTATATACAAAGACACAAATGCTTTTTTCATATTTGCTTTTTAAATTTTTTTTTCATCTTTGCTTTTAAGGTAAAAATTCTGTGTTTTTTGAAATACCTTCTTATCCATATTATTACCTGACCTTTTAGTTTTCTACATCTCAATGTAATAAAAACCTACTGGCCTTACTTAAAGTGGTCAAAATCCGACAGCATGTGTTACAGTACATATTAAAATTAGTAATTCATAAAACTAAGTCAACTCTATCTGAACAAAAAAACTGTTAAATTTACTTGTTTCCATGTACAAAATTAGAAGCTCACAAATCCCAAAGCCACTATCAAGTAAAAACACTCACTGTAGATTAAAGCAGAGGGGAAAAAATTTACTAATGGAAAGTCACAGCACACAACTGTATGTGACACACACACAGTAAATTACCTGAGAGCAAGAAGCCCTTCTACCCCCAGGGCTTTACATCTGGGGACATTTGCCAAAGCCTTAGATAGAAACAAAATGGGAACAGCACACCAATGTCTACTCGTCATTTTCTGAATAAAATTTAACAGAAAACCATCTGAAAGAAAAAGTTAAAAAAAAAATCATGGTTGCCAATAAACACATGAAAAGATGGTCATCATTAGCCATTAAACAAACCAAACCCGTTGCCATCCAGTCGATTCCGACTCAGAGCGAACCAATAGGACAGAGTAGAACTGCCCCACAGAGTTTCCATGGAGCACCTGGTGGATTCAATCTTCTGACCTTTTGGTTAGTAGCCGTAGCACTTAACCACTATGCAACCAGGATTTCCCATTAGTCATTTGGGAAATGCAAATCAAAACCACAATGAGATATCATTTCACATCTATTAGGATGGCTATAATGAAAAAGACAGTAAGTGTTGGCAAGGATGTGGAACAATTGGAGCCCTCATACACTGCTGGTGGGGATATAACATGGTGGTGCAGCCACTTTTTTAACTGAATAAAATAAATTCACTGTGAAAGCAGTCAAGTATATTATTTAAGGTAGAATATCATGAGTTAAATCAAAAGAAAGCTATCTGGAAACAGTTTAGAAGTTTCTCAAAAATTTAAACACAGAAATACTATAGGTATATACCCAAGAGAAGTCAAAACATATATTCACAAAAAAATTGTACACAAACGTTCATAGCAGCACTATTCACAACAGCCAAAAAGCAGAAACAATCCAAATGTCTATCAGCTGAAAAATGGATAAACAAATTGTGGTATATCCGTACAATGGAATATTATTCAGCCATAAAAAGGAATGAAGTACTGACACATGCTACAACACGGATGAATCTTGAAACCATTATGCTCACATATTGTATGATACCATTTCTACGAAATGTCCAGAATGGGCAAATCTACAGAGACAGAAAGCAGATTAGTGGCTGCCAGGGACTAGGAGGAGAGGAGAAAGGGAAGTAACTACTAATGGGTATGGGGTTTCTCTTTGGGGTGATGAAAATATTCTGAAATAGATCGTGGTGACTGTTGCACAACTTTATGAATATACTAAAAACCACTGAATTGTATGGTATGTAAGTTACATCTCAAATAAGCTGTTGTAAAAAGAAATCATTGTTATTTCAATTTCATCCCTGTTTAGTAAGTATTCTATATTGTAGAGCTGTGCAGCTATATATACATACATACATATATGTATATAAATTTTAAGGTAAAAGATAAATGTATTAGTGTTAGAAACCATTCTTCAGTATTAGAAGTATTAAGGAAAAACAGGATGTGAAACAGTGAAGGTAACTGGCCTCTGGTATCTGCGAAGAACAGTACATCTTTCTCACCAGCTGTTTCTTGATTACCCTGGATCTAATCACTATAGTTTATTTTTCTATTTCAAGATACAAAGGGACTGTGCTTCATTCTAAGCTAATGTGTGATTTTCTGAGGACATTCAGATCATGCAGTTAGTGAAAAGGCCTAGCCGTTTTCTCAGATCATCATTGTAAAATGAATGCCTGTTAAGAAATCCTCAAAGTTCCTGGAAGGGTATTACATGCACTTTATATCTTCCAAAGTACCTAGCACAAAGCTAGATACATTGAAGATATTCATTGGAAATTGGTGACTGAAAAAACTGGTAAGTTAAAACTCAGTAAACATTTTATTTACCTGCTTTTGTTTGCACGAATTAAGTTCACTAAATTCCATCCTTTTCCTAATACCTCACTCATGCTATAAGAAATATGGCAATAGCCAGCTTCCATTCCACATTCATTAAACATCTTTACCAAGTGTTTATTGTGTGTCTGGCACTAAGCCACAAACATCAGGTATTCAAATTATTTTAGTATTATTTTACTTATGTTGTGTTTATTGGCATGGCAGATACCGATGTGACTGACAAATTAATCCCCATATTGCTGGAACCCAGAAACTTAAATTTCTAAATTCTAGCAAATTAAAGTATAGCTCTGATGGCTAAATTATCTTCTCCAATAACCTTTCTTTTTTTAAAGCAATCAAAACAATTAATCTTCTATAAATTTAGAGCCATGAAAATACAGACTATCTTTTCCTGAAGCTTTCTGACTTTCAAATACATATTACCATTGGTCACCCTACATGTAGATTAAATATAAATGAAAAAAAAATTATTTTATATGCAGAGTCACTTCACAAGTCACAAAGGCCAAGAGTGAAAAAAAGGACTTTATTACAGTAAGTCCTTATGCTTTGCAAACAAACAAAATAACACTGCTTGTGTGTTTTGCTTACCAACTTATTACACCTCATTAAAAAAAAAAACATCCTGACAAAGATCATCAAATCTTTGTCAGAATGGATATTCTGTTTTCAACTTTTTCCCTAAACCCAGGTTCTCTTTCTTCAACCTGTTTTTCTAGTTTTTGAAATTCAATAGCAATTAGAAAAGATGTCTAGCTGCAGTACATCTTTGAAAATTTCTTCTAGCTACTGGTACCAAGATTGGCAACATATACGATATATATAATAAAGTGTGTACTTGATTACAATGGATACCTGCATAATTCTGACAAAATCTGCACACTCTGAAAAAAGGAAATTATTTTGATAATATTGATTATAACAGTCTAGGATGTTGCTTATAACCAATATATTGAAAAAAGAAAAAAATTAAAGCAAATACATTTAAAAAAAAAAACTCTTTAATGACACATACTCTTTACTTCTTCTGGAAGTAGAGAAACATAAGTGACTAAAAACGTCTGCAACTTCAATCCCAATGGAGACCCACTTCCCATCAGCTGACCTGGAGACCTACGCACCAAGAGGGAGAAAAAAACAAATATTTAAAATCTATTTACAAATAAGCTTACTAAAACTAAATGGACTATGGCCCAAAAGTCTTTCAACAATAAAACAAATCAGACAATCTTCTTTTCCTGAACCTGCATTTTATTTTTCAGTAAAATTTTGAGGAAACTTCTGGTTAGTGAACCACCAGGCTCTTCTAGGAAAACAGACATGAGTTAATAATCTACTACACTATGTAGGCATAGATTTCTTTTTTCAGGAAACTTCCCCCCGCATTTACACATATATAAATCTTGTTAAATAGCATCATCAAAAAAAGTCTAAGGATATGATAATTTTTAATTATATTTTATTGTTTTCAACATATAATCCAATAACTAAATCTTTGGGTCTAAAAAAAAAAATAACGTTCATAGTAAAGACACATATTAGCAATAAGGTACTTTTGCAAGAGCATTTAATTGTTAACGTCTACTAAAGTTATGTTTTCTGCTATGTGCTTCTGCTAGGAACACTGTCTGTCAATTGAACACATTAGAGTGCTAGAAAACTAAAGGCATTTTGTAATAAATGTGTTTGTCAACTCTTTTAGAAAGCACCAAGCTTTCTTCAATGGCTTTACTGCTCTCCAGCTGTCTAACTACTTCAAAAACTATTCAATAGTAATGAATTATTTGAAAACTAAAAATTGGAAAGTCAAGCACTGCTATGCTCTTCCAACAGTTATTAAACAGGACTAAATATTAATATAACTTGGCACAGACCAATTAAACATTTTTAAAGGAATTTAGCAGGGGAAGAGTAATTTTTTTTCTGTTCAGAATCACACCAAAAAAAAGAAGACATAGAAGTATAAATTTAGTTAATCAACATTAGAAAGACAACATAATTTCAAAAGCAGGGGAAAATTTTGAAGACATAACTCAAGAATATAGACAATGCTCAAGAAAATAACGCAAAGCCATAATACTAACAACCTCTTCTCACTGTCAACTTTTTCAAAAGGTAGAAGTGCCAAATAAGGAAATATATTATGGACAAGGGGAGCCACTGTCAAACACAGAAACGGGAAAGGTAGTTTCCTGTAGGAGTGGACTAGAATTAAGTATATCGGTATGAATTCATGATTCTTAATATAGCTAGATAGCTAGAGAATATATAGGCATGGAAGTAGATACAGACGTGTATGGGTATATCTGCTCAGCAGACAGAGCTAAGATAAAGATGTACACACACACAGAGGGAGACAATGATCAGGCAAATGCAGTTAAAGTATTTACATTTGAGGAATAAGGATGCAAGGATATGGTAATTCTTTGTATTATCCTCACTTTTCTGTAACTCTAAAATTAAGTCAAAATAAGAAGCTAAAAGGGGGGAAAAACTTGAAAGTGTTACTTCACCAATGTCAGTACAATTTCCAAGAGGGAAGAAAGTGAGCTACATAAGATATACTTTCTAAAAGCCTAAGAACAGAGGGGTTCAAGGTGGGGAAAGGAAGAAAAAAAGGAGAGGAGGAACACTTGATACAAATAACAGAAGAAAGGCAAAAAGAATAACAAATATAGAAGGAATTACATAATAAGAAAAAGTTGTATGTCTAATAGGCAGCATACATATCACGTACCAAATGCATTAAACAATCTGATCATCTTTCATAAACACGACAAATTTGTATATCAAATACTTACTACTGCATTACCATTAAATAACAGGTTTACCTGCTATACAGAGAGCTTTCTGAAAGTGCATCCATTAGTGGTCCAATAATAAACTAAAAAAAAAAAAAAAGAAGTGCATAATTGATATTGTTATAACTGCAATTTTGAAAAGTCAGCTTGCCCTGATTATATACCTAAACAGGGTTGTGGAATAGCTGCTGTAAGCAAAGCTGATGTCTTATCCTCTAGGTTAATGCAGTGATGGTCTTTGAAGGTACCTTATTTCTACCAGAACGACAAAATGAGTACAGAATTTTCCCACCTGATAAAAAGATATGGGATACTCAGAAGAGAGTTCATGTGTTGGGTCAAGAAGGAAGAAAGAACTCGAAGTGGGAACACATGCTGGGAAATAAAGGTAGTAACAAAGAAAACACAAAAAGATACTCAAGAGGAAATTAAGCCCCTATGCCTGAACATAAAGTGGAAAAATCGTATCTCCAAAACTATCACTAGACACTGGTTAAAAGACCAAGCTTAAAGGAAGTACAGGAATGTGCAGAAGAATGTGGAAAAGGATGTATATCAAAATACTGTAGCACGTATTCAAATAATTAGAAAAATTTACTGACGTTACCTCTAAATAAGAGGTAAATTACTACACCTAAGTGTGCAACTCAAATAACACTATAATATAAAACTAACAATCACAGCTATAATTCTCGGTCTCTTCGTGTGATTCCTGACAAACAGAAGTATAGCTTATAATAAACATAGTTCAAAAGGCAGTTTGCTTAACATAATAGGTAACAGTAATTCACTGCCTCAGAACTGGGGGAGCAGCATCTCTAAACTAAGAGCAATAATTCAGTGATTCAAAACTATGGTAACACTAAAAAGCTTCCATACCAGATTTCATACTCTTGACTTTCGTTGTTCAGAATACTAATACCCAGAACTTATTCAGAATGGTGAAGATGCAGGCATATCTAGCATTCAGCTCCTCAACAAACTACATTATAGTAGGCTTTTTAAAAACATGATAACTAAGTTTAGAGAAATAAGATTTACTGAACACAAATCTATAAAATGCTACTTGCAATTTTAGAGTTGCGCTTAGCTGCTAACCGAAAGGTGGGTGGTTCAAACCCACCAGCTGCTCCACAGGAGATAGACGTGGCAGCCTGCATCTGTAAAGATTACATTGTTGGAAATCCTGTGGGCGCAGTTCTACACTCTCCTACAGGGTTGCTATGAGTCAGAATCAACTTGATGGCATTGGGTTTGGTTTTTGGTTTTACATACATAGAGTCCTTGGGTGGCGCAAATGGTTTGCAATCAACTACTAACCTAAAGGTTGGCAATACGAACCTACCTGGCAATGCCACAGAAGAAAGGCCTGACAATCTGCTTCCGTAATGATTATAGCCAAGAAAACCCTGTGGGGCAGTTCTACTCTAACACATGGGGTTGTCATGAGTCAGAATCAACTCCACAGCAACGGGTTTGCTTGTTTTGTTTTGGCATGTATTTTTAAAGATGACACAGGATACAATAAATGCTCATCTTCTGACAAAACCAAAAACCAAGCCCACTGCCATCGAGTTGATTCCAACTCATGGCAACCTCACAGGACAGAGGAGAACTGCCCCATAGGAGTGGCTGGAGGATTCAAACTGCCGATCTTTTGGTTAGCAGCCTGAGCTCTTAACCACTGTGCCACCAGGACTCCATCTTTCAACAAAAGGGACAAGGAAAAGGATTGGCTATCATTACCTCAGAAAATTCTGGTGAAAATGGAAGAACCCTTGTTTCATAGAGCTCTAAAAAATGGGTGACACCTTCTTTGGTCAGGATTTTATTTTCACTCTCAAACATTCTTTTATAAATACACATATGCCAGGATGGGTGGAAGAGCCAAACTCCTGTGGAAATAAGTATCAAATGTTAACATTTGCCTCTTACATTATGTTTCTCTACATAGACTACATATTCATAAACAAATGCATATACACACAAACACATTAACTTCATTCTAATACTACCAAAGTGAGTTTGGTTTTACTCACATTCAAGACATTTAATTATCGAATAACAGAAATAACTTCAGTATAAGACCATTTCATTTAGAAAAACTGCACACAAATGTTATAGATACTACAGTGTACAAAAATTAAATATTCCCCAAGCATGCAGGTCGGAACTTTAGATCTGGGGTGGTTTCAATCAATTCTTCTCACCCCAATCCAATCAATTTTTCACACAACAGCCAGAGTAATATTCTTAAAATTCCAATCTGAAATGGTCACACCTCTGATTAAAACACTTAAATGGCTTCTCACAGTTCTTAGCAGAAAATCCAAACTCCTTACCATGGTCTATAAGGTATGAGTGGACCTCTGACTCCTAGTCTACCTATACCTACCTGCCCCATATCCCCTTGGCTCCAGCCACATCGACCCTCTGTTCCTCTATCTCCTCGAGCTGCTTCCCATCTGACAGTTTCCACACAAAGCACTGCTTCCTCAGCCTAGAACTCTAAGTTCAGGTGTCATTTCCTAACACAGGCCCTCTTTGGTCACCCTACCTGAAGTATGGCCCCACTGTACACTTTTCAGCCCCTTGTTTGCTTCCTCATAGAACTTACCATAATCAGAAACTATTTTTTCTATTCCTTTGTGGAAAACAGACAAAAATAAATTGAAAAATACCACATCTGTCTCACTACTTTATCCCAGGGCTTAGCATACCCTGGGTACTAGGTGAGTATCTATTAGGTGAATGTATAAATGAGTAAACAAATTAAAAATGGAATAAATGTTCACCTTAGAGGTATTCTTCTGACTTTTTTGAAAAAGACTTTAATTCTATTAGAAAAAAAATTCAGCATTTTTTACTTATAACATTCTATACAAAAGTCGGTCCATTATTTGTAATTTACACCAAGATGCCTGTGCAATTTTTTGGCAATGGTAGTTTTTCAAAATCAGTCATTGCTATTTGATTTGGTTTGCCAAGAGCTGTGGGCAAAATGTGATAGATAATAAGAGCATCATTCTAATAGTAAATGCATAAGTGAAGTCACAACAGGATTCAATTAAATTCTAGCCCCAGGTGGGAATACAGAGTCTTACTGTCTGTGAAAAATCCCAGTGTATCAGAAAACAACTGTAACAATCAGCTGAATAAAGCTTAATTCCTAAGGGGTCAAGCTATTAAGATTGCAATTATCTAGAGTAAGCAGTAAAATCCATTTACCTAAGTTAATTCTCCTGTGTAAACTCTATAATGCAGCATTTTATCATTCATATGAATACAAAGCACTGTTAGCCTATGTTTAGCTGTTTCATTGATCTGAACTTCAATTCATAAAATAATTTTAGGAAGCTGCAGCTTCATTTTATTTCTCCATAGAAAGCTCCCATAATACAGTTGTGAACAAGGGGTTAAAAACCATACTTAAAATATACTTTGGAATTTTCTCTTCCTAAGTCCAAGATACAGAATACCTGAATCCCAAGAGTAATTCTAACAAACATGGAGTAACAGATACAGTAAGAGAATAAAAATGGAAAGCAGTTAAAATACATAATCATACCAAAGAGCTATTATTAAAAATGTAGAATATACCATCTTTAAAACATTACCAAAGAGTCCCAACTTTTTATGTACTGAAATATTTACAAATGAAATGATATGATGTCTAGGATGTACTTCAAGTAATGTGGTAGAGAGTGAGTAGGAGAGATTATTTACAATACAAGAAGCAGAACTGGCCATGAGTTGATCGTTGTTGAAGCTGCATGAAGGGGGGTTTATCATACATACTATTCTACTTCTGTGTATGTTTGAAATTTTCCATAATAAAAAGTTTAAAAAATTAACCATAACTCCAAGTTAGAGAAAACTCTGTAGCCACTTAAAATGATGTTCTCAAAGACTATCTAAAGATATGGGTAAATGTCCTGGATATAATGCTAAATGAGATAAAACACTGTGAACAACATGATGCAGAAGGTGTATGTTATGTTTAGAATTGTGTTCCCCCAACACAGGCACTGAAGCCCTAACCCCTGTACCTGTAAATATGACCCTGTCTGGAAACTGGGATTTTCATTTGCTGTATTAATGAGGTCACACCAGAGTAGTGTGGGTCCTAAACCTAATCTCTAAGTGAGGTCTTATAAAAAGACCAGAATAGACACAGAGACACACACACAAAGGAAGACAGACACCATGCGTGGACCCACCTACAAGCAAAGAACACCAAGATCGCTGGCAGACACCAGAAACTAGGAGAGGGGTCCACAGAAGGAACTGACACGGCCGAGACCCTGATTGGAACTGTTAGCCTCCAGAACTGTGAGAAAATAAATTTCTGTCCTTTAAAGCCACCCAATTGTGGTATTTTTTGTTATGGCAACACTGGGTAACTAAGACAGTGTATATCTGGAATGCTAACAGCTATTATCTCTTAGTGGCAGTACTACAAGATAACTTATAATTTTCTTCTTTATACTTTTATGTTTTTCCAAATTCTCTGTGATGAGCAAGTATTACTTATAAAATCAGGGGGAAAAAAACCATAAATGTTATAAAAAATTAAAATAAAAATAACCATTACCTTTTTCCTCTGATACTGCACAGTCAAACAGATTATTTAGCTTTGGTAAGACTGGCTTTATAACATGTATCTGAAAATAAAAGTAAAAAAATCATGAAATGAAAACTCCTCTTTAAAAACATAAAGGGATTTTCATTTATTTATATACTAGCCTGGGGCCCTAGTGGCACAGTGGTTACGTGTCTGGCTGCTAACCAAAAGGTTGGCAGTTGGAATCCACCAGTCGCTCCCTGGAAAAACCTATGGGGCAGTTCTACTCTGTCCTATAGGGTCACTATAAGTTGCAATCGACTCAATGGCAACAGACTTGTTTATGTAATAGCGCTTTATCTGTGCTTTTACCCCTGTGTAAAAGATATGCACGAAGAGCCTGATTCTTTCGGCCTTTAAATGATATAAATTCAGGGATGTAAGACTGAGTATGGCAAAGCTAATGAATATAACCTAGAATACAGTTACAATAATACACCCACTCCTCACTTACTGACATGGTTAGGTTCCAAAGACCAGGTTGTTATGTGAAAATTGGCATAATGGGAAAATGGAGGATGACCATATCAGATCATAAAATTGAGGATGACAACATCATTATGTAACTGCCAAAACACTGAGAATCATGGCCAGCCAAGCTGACACATAACCTTAACCATCACAGCCAGCGTTACTCTCGCCTCGCACCTCAGCTTTTGTTACTGCCAGACATATGTCACTAACCTGCAAAATAGTCAGTGTATTTTTTTATTATTGTCATAAATATGAAATGTCAAGAGAATCAGATAATCAGTAAGTGAGGAGTAGGTGTATTTACGCTTCTACAGTGAATATCATGAAGTAGGTCATGTAATCCTCAACAGTACTGGGAAATAGGTAGAGGTGGTAACACTAATTTATTTCAAAGTAGAAAAAATACTAAAATATTTTCTCCAGTCATTCAAGTCACTAAGTTGAGCCAGTTCATGTTCTTCACAGTACTCAGATCATGTTGTAGACACCTTTGCTGCAGACTTTAATTTATATATCCTTCAAAATATAGATAAATAAGACTTTTTAAATTTCTATATATTTCATTCTGAACACTAGTGTGAATTCCCAGCTCATACTAATTCATCATCAAATAAAAGTACCAACTGGGTATCTCTGTTACTTGACTTTCCTGCCAAGTTCCTTCATCTATAAAATGGCAGACTAGACTCAGTCAAACACATCCAAACATTTTTTGCTATAAGGACTCCCTTTTACACTGCAAGAACTAACGACTCATGGACAAAAATAATGCTGGTTTTACAGATGTGCTGAATAGGAAAGCCATACAAGTTGACTTGAATTTAATAATGCTTTTTCTTCATTCCTCATCCTTGCATCTATATTTAGCATATATGAGTAATTCCTTATTTCAGTCCACAATGTCAGGTACATATTAGGACTGACACCTTACAATGACTCCACAGATGGCTGGCCTCTCAGTGATCTGCAGCTAACAGACTGGGAACACTACCACTCCCACCACACACACACCCACCAGTGGTTTTCAAAGTATAGTCCGGAGATCAGCAGCAGAAGCACCATTTTGGAACTTGTTAAAAATTCAAATTCTCAGGCCTTACCCTAGACCTGCTGAAAGAGAAACTCTGGAGGTGGGGCCCAGAAATTTACATTTTAACAAGCTGTCCAGGTGATTCTGATGAGCCTTAAAGTTTGAGAGGCACTGTAAAAACCTTAAGATGAAAAAGTACATGATTCTACAAAAATTAATTCAAAGTCAATTACAAATGATTTTTTGACTGCCCAGTCTATTGACAAACCTATCCTACTACTCAGGATTATAAATTCAGATGCAATCAGCAAATAATGTTCAAAGAAACAGTAATGTACAGATACAAGAACTAAAAAAGAAAGAAAATCTACAAAACTAAACAGTAATTATTTACTTTAATTCACCTTTAGAATTCTTTAGAATTGCTTTAAGTAAAAATCTTCCTAAAGTGGTATTTTTTTTTGGGAGATCTTTCATAAACAAAGTACAGAAACTAAAAACTAACATTTAGGATTAAATACCAAGGAAAGATAAGATAAGACTAAATTTTTTAAAATAATAATCTAAGCCAACTGAAAGTATTATTTAATTTCCTAAAGCAATTTACATTCAATTTTAAATGGCATTTATGCTAGAAAAGAAAGTATGTTTGAATTCTATCATGCTATACCCAAGTTGATCTTTAGCACTGCTTATTTAGAATGTTTTTAAAAATGAACATTACAACTCTAGAGGCTTTGCTAAAAATATGAAAATACTTACCTGATTTCCTTCTAAAGTTTCCATAATTAAAATATAGTTTTCCCAAAACTTCAGAAGCTCATCTTTTTCCTTCTCATACCACCAAAACAGACTTGGGTCTGATATGGTTAAAAAAAAAAAAAAAAAAAAATTAGTTCATCCTTTTGCAAATTCTGTAAGTTTCTTAATGAAACAGTTCTTAAAGTAATGGTACTATTACCAAATGTTATATTCTCAAATAATGAAGGGTATTCCCCATATTAAAGCCTAGAAGACAGGAGGCTTGACTAGGCTAACAAAGATTTCAAAGGGGAAAAAAAAGTTTTTTTTTAAATTAAGATTGCTGTTTTGGAGTCCTGGATAAGAATGGCAGATTTGTCCATGTAAACTCTACTTTCTCACCCTCAGAACCTCACTGTAACAGTAAGATTTTTTTTAAGGCAAAACTCCAGAGAATGGCGAAAATAAGGGAGCGGACAACAGCAACGAAATTTAGAATCTGAAAAGCAGATAATAACCAGGCACACTCAAGAAAACTGAATATTAAGTTGGCATAGAGGAAAGCCAAAAAACAAAAAAGCTGTTTAAAAAAACCTGAAATTCTAACAAGGTTTTAAATGCCAAGTGTGAGTTAGCGTGACAGTTTAGAAACCCTGAGAACAACCCCAAGAAAGCCCACATCCACTGAACTAGCTCTTTTCCACAGGCCTCCCTGATGAGAAATACTATGGCAGGGCAGGAGACCCTTGGTAGTGCAGGCATACAGGCCCTGCCTAGGTTTGAGAGTGGAGCAGGACTGACTGCAGAAGGTCATCCATGTCCTACAAGTGTACGAAATGGTGATCAACTGCCGCTGGGCAGACTCACTAAACCTGCTACACCAGTGGCGTCACTAGGATTGCTGTCACCCCTGCCATGGACCTCCTCCCTTACCAGACCACAGAGAATTCTTAGTAATGTTTTTTTGTACTGTTACTCGTAAATCGCAATTTCCATGTTTATCACCTCTTCTTTTCCTTTAATTACCACTTCATTCTCAAGTTATTGATATGGATTCACAAATACTAATTACCACAATATTGTAGCTAAAACACCAGAAATTTTGACAAATTCAAGGACTATAAAAATACCAGCAGCAATGAAAACAGCGCGTGCTTATAGCACGTGCAGACAAAATCACGAGATTCGAAGCATCACTGTAATTAAGTAATAATGACACCTCTTACCTGAGCGCATTAGAAGGTTCAAAAAGTAAATGAGCATAAAGTTTTAGCCTTGTAAGTATACTGATACATGTAAGCTGGGCTTATGAGAAATGTTTTTGTTGTTATTACAGGGATATTTTTATAAAAAATAATAAGTTTCTGCTGAAACACTACCCCAAAATTTTACAGACAGTCATTTTGGTGTCACTCCCTCTGACAGTGTCAGCTGGTGTGGTCCTCGCCCCCCCCCCCACGCCCCCTTAGTGATGCCACTGTGCTACACCCTGGACTGTTCTCTGATAGGAGGGAAAAGCTCTCTGTCCCTGTAGGAGGGGCAGGAAACCCTCCTACACTCTCACTCCTGTCCCTACCCTAATACCAGCAAAAATTGGTGCCTCTAGGGGAGAGAGAAAACCTTTTCTCTCCAACCCCACTGACCTTGGGCAAAGGCCATTTGTCACTGTGGGAGGGGAAGGAAATTGAGTCGTGCCCATCATCCCGCGCTGACACAAAGCAGTGGTTTGCTGCTGACAGGGTGGCGTGTCCAAGACCTAATGCTGACACAGAAGAATTCAGTTGCCACAGGAGAGGGTAAGAAAACTCACATGTGCTTTAAACCCTTCGCTAAGTAGGAGACAGAGTGCCCCTGGGGTAGGAACAGAAACAGCAAAAAAGCCCCAACCCAGGTTCAAGTGCACTAGGCCTAAGGCTGAGGCTGGAGTAGGAGAAATTAAAAACCCCGTGTCCCTATCACAAGCCTTGCACCAAGTAACAAACATCAGCAGTCTACACCTGAGGGAAAGGCAAAGGCATGAAGACAGACACCATCTGTGGAACAGGCATCCAGGGCTTGAGAAAAACTAGAACACTGAGAAAAACCATCTGCTACTCCAGGCTTCAGTAAGTACAAACAGCAACAACCTGTCTCTGGAAGAATTTGAAGACTGGAGCACACTGAAGGTAATTATACCAACACAAAACCAAACCTAGCTCAACTACAAACTAAACTGACTCATCATCCATCTCCCTAAACTAACATTCTGACTGTCAGAAGAGGAGTAACTCTTTCTTGGCACAAATACTTACTTCAGTCACTACTGTTCTTTTATACACAGTATCTAAAATTTTTAAGACAGAAAAAAGCAAGGAAAAAATGACCCATTATCAATAGATAAAACAAAAAACAAAACCAGACCTAGATATGGTCCAAGTGTAGGACCTGAAAATAACTATGATTAAGATAGTAAAGAATCTCCTGGAAAAAGTAGACGACATGCATGAACAGATGCGGATTTTCAGCAATGGAAACTATAACAAAGTGTGAAATAGAAATACTAGAAATAAAAACATATCAGAGATAGTCTCCATTGATGAAATTATCAGACATGCAGGGTCTTAAAATTTTTTATCTCAGGAAACTACTGGAGAACGCACTTCAACAAAACGAGTAAACCAAAAGAGAAGGTGTGAACTACGGAAAACGAGATCCAACACAGGACTCAGGTAAAGGGAATACCCAGGATGACGGTGAAGACAGATCTTTAGGAGGTCAGCTGTGCACCAGGCATACCGGAGAAACCAAACCCGTTGCCGTCAAGTCGATTCCGACTCATAGTGACCCTATATGACAGAGTAGAACTGCACGAGGCATAGAGAGCAACAATTGATATTTGAGCATATAAGAGGACTCTAGGAGATACTTCCAGAACATAAAACTTGTAAAATACCTAATGACTTCACAGAGAAAAGTTTAAACAATTGGCAAAGAATTGGGGAATGAATTAGTGATAAATTCAGATAAAACCAAACAAATTTTTAAACGGCATAATCCTAGAAAAAACTTTCAGGAAAGGAAAACTAATCACAGTTTACTACATAAACCACCTTCAAAGACCATTTACATAGTTATCATTTTGTAAATGCTGAATATTCATTTAACCAAATTATAACCATGACAACAGATATTACAATAAGTTATAATGTAACTAGGATACACTATTTTGAGACTTAGGAGTAAATATCAAACTCATCAGCTATAAGTGGTTGTTTTCTGAAATGGAAGAAGTGTGGGAAGGGGAGAGCATGAAAAGACTACTCCTTATCATTGAAACTCTGCAGAATGACTCTAAAATATGTGCTTGTTTAACTCTGATTTTTTTTAAAATGTTTTCCAGTGAAAACTCTCATCCATTGATGACTTATTTGTGGATTGTTAAAACATTTTTACTATTTTTTAAACATATATGAAAGTCAAATAACCTACTCACAACTGCAGCCAAACAGAAACCTTTACTTACAACAAATGAATAGTCAGCTACAGTTAAAAGGGTAGAAATTATCTATGGAGACAATTTTAAATCAATCTGTTGTGGACTTTGATAACTCAAAAATAAATTTAAGATGACTTAAGTGTCCTTTCATACACTTTAGTGTACAAGCCAATTAAAAGTAACATACGAAACTGAAGGGAGGGCTTGCTATTTCATCTACTCTTTCTGTAATAAAGTAGGAAACACCGCTCAAAATATAAAATTAAAAACTATGTAAAATGTGATCCTTTCTATTAAATCAATGGCAAAAATACCCTCAGAAGGTCGATTTAAGGACCGTGTTTAACAAATATTTGTAAATCCTGCTCCTAACAGAATTACCAAGGGAAATTTAAACAGAAATCTGATCGCTTTATCAGCGCTTATTTCTAACACTCACTGGCCGTAAGTTAATAACTTTCCTTTCAATTTGATGGATGTTAATCTATTGGAATGGATCTACCAAATGTAGGGCAAATTTGGGTCTCTAAAATTCTCCACGGACTGGGTCATCTTCCTAAATTATTCCACAGGTGCAGTATTTCACCTCTCTCTGGGTCAGAAAGTTTAGGAAATGTAGACTGTTCACAACTGTAGTGATTTGTGTCACTTCAGAAACACCTCGAGATGAGGTTCCCAAGGTGTTCAGACTTTATGCGGGCCATCTGAAATAAGCAAATTCTGCAAAAGTCGCGGAGACGAGCACTACGAGCTGGTTTTCAGAAGCAGGCGGCGTCCCCTCACGGGGCAGCTGTGGGGAAAGAGGCAAGTACCGTTTCCTTCCCGGGGGCCGCTCGTGCAGTCGGCCCCCAGCTCCGCCGACACCTCCACGGCCCTCTGCAGCACATGGAGCGCCCTCTTGCGCGTGAGTGCGTCCTCCGCCTGGGCCAGTCCCGCCTGCACGGTCCTCCAGAAATACCAGCACCGCCGGACGTCCAGACCCGTCTCTGGCCCACGAGGGACTCTGCCCGCCCCCGGCTCGGGCAGCAGCTTCTCAGCCAGTGCGCTCAGCACCAGCAGCTGGCGCCCGACGGGGGACGGCCCGGCGCCGGGGGTAGAGGCCCGTGGCCGCGCGCTAGTAGCGCGCAGCCCTTCCCACACGGCCCGCAGCGCAACCTCGCCACACCGGCCCAGCGTCGGCAGCAGCCGCCCGGCCGCCAGCGCAGCCGTCTCCTCAGCCGGCCCGGCATCGGCCTCGCCCAACGCCAGGGCCAAGGCAGCCTGCACCACCCGCTTCAGGAGCGCCCCGTCCTCGCGCGGCCGCAGACAGGGACCTACGGCCACGAGGACCTCCACGGCCGCCTGACCGCCCGGCCCTTCGGGTCCGCAAGAGGCGTCCTGGGGGGCACCCTCGCGGCATTCCGGCCGCACAGCGAGCAGGTCGTGCAGGGCCTCCTCAGCTAGCGCGGCAACCCACTGCGGGTCCCCGGCGAGATGGACGCACGAGCGCAGGGCCCCGGCGGCCGCCCTCAGGACGCGGCGGCGGAGGGGCGGTGACTCTGGGTCGGGGCCCCGCAGCAGCGGCACGAGGTACCCGACCGCCGCCTCGCGCGCCGCCTCCTGCAGCAGCGCCCCGGGGTACGCGTCCGCGTCCCCGCGGCGCTCCTCCTTGTCCTCGAGCCGCTGGAGAAGAAACCTCAGTGTCTCCACGCGCTCCGCGGACGCATCCCCTCGGCAGAGCGCCCCGAGCAGGACACGTGGGTCCCTGCTCTGAGCGAGCAACACTTCCGCGAGCACCCACTCCATTTGCCGCGCGCCGCTCCGCCAACGCCGAACAACTTAAAGAAGGTGCTGCGCGTGCGCGGTGCGTGCGCGTGCACTGACTGGGCGCGGGGGCGCGCGCGCCTTGCCGGAGGTAGCGGGTTAATGCGTACCCCTCACCTTTCAGCGTCTTTTTGGAAAGTGATCCTTCCCGGCCCAGTCCCTTACTATGTTTTTTAGAAGAAAAGGACCCTCGTTAAACGTTTAAATCTTAGAAAAAAACGATGCTTGAAGATAACGTATTATCTACGTCAACTGCCTGAACTCCTCATTGGAACAGGCCTGGAGGTTGGCCTGCCCATGGGCACGCAGTCAGGCGTTCCTGTGGGCATAGGTCCAAGGTTCACATAGAAGACCCACGTCACAATCACCTAGGAGCTTATGCTCAAAATTATGCGTGCTGGGTGCCATCCACGAAGAAACTGACAAGCAACGGATCTGAAATGGGCGTGGACATCTTTGTTAAAAATAAAGCACACGAATGATTTACAGGCGCGACCAGAATTGAAAAGTATTATAACCGAAAGGTTGGCAGTTCACATCCACCAGCTTCTCCTTGGAAACCCTATGGGGCAGTTCTACACAGTCCTATAGGGTCGCAATGAGTCGGAATCGACTGCATGACAACGGGTTCGTTTTGTGTTTATAGCTATGCTCTAGGGATATAACTGCAAACAAGTGCCCACACAGCCCACATGGAACTCATCCTATCTGCACAGCTGACCCCAGGACACACTGCATGACGCATTTCCCGCATCCAAACTCAAAAATACATGATGTGTCTGTAGTTTCTCTGATGGCATCTAGTATTAAATACAGAAACAGAAAACCTCACCTCAGCATACATGATACTGGTTTGCTCCCTGGCTCAGTCCCAGGTAAACTCAATCACTGATATGGGTTGTCTTTGCCTTCTAATCATAAAGATCTGTCCCTTAGTCAATGGAAAAGACACAATCCCACCCTCAAAGAGCTTGACATACATTAAACACCACGGGTTAAGATGTGATTTAAAGTTATCAGACCTCACATATCCAAGGTATTTCCAGATTTCAGTTTCATTCAGTTGCCCGTGACAGAATGCATAAATAATTCTATTTTAAGCCTATTTAAAATGTGTCAGTAAATATTAATTCCCTTCAACACAATGTGTCAATAAATATCACTTAAATATACTTCATATCATGTCATCTATTGAACAAAAATGGGCAAAAACCTTGAATAGATACTTAACAAATGAAAATATGCAAATAGCAAGCACATGGAAGGTATTCAACACCATTAGTCATCAGGGAAAAAGCAAATTAAACCCACAATGAGATACTACTTCCCACCTACTTATAGGGACCCCCTGTGACAGTAGAACTGCCCCATAGGGTTTCCTAGCTGTGATGGCTAAGACTGTGTGCCAGCTTGGCTGAGCCATGATTCTCAGTGTTTTGGCAGTCATATAATGTTGTGATCACTTTCGTGTTGAGATTTGATATGTGATCACCCTCATGATGGGATCTGCTGTGAGTAGCCGATCAGTTGAATTGGAGTTTCCTTGGGCGTGTGGCCTGCATTGAATATAAATGGATATTCTGGCAGGGCTTGGGGGCTTTTTGCTCCCACTGGATACTGCAGCTGGCTCCTGTTTGTCTGACCTCCAGTTCTTGGGACTTGAGCTAGCAGCTTACCTGCGGTCTTGCCTTCCAATCTTGGGATTCATTGATCTTCGCAGCCTTGTGAGCAAGCGTCCTGCTCTGACCTGCCGATCTTGGTTTCACCAGCTGCTACAGCTACGTGAATCAGAAGCCTTTATCCGGATCCACGGACTTGAGACATTCCAGCCTTTACAACTGTGTGAGCCATTTCCTTGATATAAAACTCTCTCTCTACGTATATATTTATGCTGGTTTTGCTTCTCTACAGAACCCAGTCTAAGACACTAGCCTATAATCTTTATCGCCATGTCTTTCTCCCCAGGAGCTGCTGGGTGGGTTTGAACCACCAACCTTTCAGTTACCAGTGGAACACTTAACCATTGCACCACCAGGGCTCCTTTCCCACACTTTAGAAGGGCTAAAATTAAAAACATTGTAAACACCAGATGTTGGCAAGAATGTGGAACAATTGGAACTCCCATACATTAACAGTAGGAGTGTAAATGGTACAATCACTTTGGAAAACTGGCGGTTTCTTATAAAGTTAAAATACACCTACTTTATGATTAGGCTATTCCACTCCTAGGTATTTGTCTAAAAGAAATGAAAACGTACACCAACAAAAAACTTTGTACATGAGTGCTTTAGGCAATGTTATTCATTATAGCCAATAACTTGTAACAACCCAAATGTCCATCAGTAGAAGAATGGATTCAACAGATGAATGGATAAACAAACTATGGTACATACAGACAATGGGGTATTATGCAATGATAAAGAACAATGATTAATCTGTGAAACATCTCATAACATGTATGAAAGTGGATGACATTATGCTAAGTGCAATAAGTCAATCACAAAAGGACAAATATTGTATGAGACCACTACTGTAAAAACTCATGAAAAAGTTTATGCACAAAAAGAAACAATCTTTGTTGGTTATGAGGGATGGGAGGGGTGGGAGGGAATACTAAATAGACAATAGATAAGTGGTAACTTTGGTGAGGGGTAAGACAATACACAGTACTGGGGAAGACAGCACAAATTGTACAAGGCAAGGTCATGGAAGCTCCATAGACACATCCAAACTCCCTGAGGGACCAAATTGCTGGGCAGAGGGCTGTAGGGACCATGGTCTCGAGGAACATCTAGCTCAACTGGCATAACACAGTTTATAAAGAAAATGTTCTACATTCTACCTTGGTGAGTAGCATCTGGGGTCTTAAAAGCCTGTGAGCAGCCATCTAAGATACTCCACTGGTCTCACACCTTCAGGAGCAAGGGAGAATGAAGAAAACAAGACAGAAGGGAAAGATTAGTCCAAAGGACTAATGGATCACAACTACCACAGCCTCCACCAGACTGAGTCCAGTACAACTAGATGGTGCCCGGCTACCACCACTGACTGCTTCTGACTGGGATCACAACCTAGGGTCCTGGACAGAGCAGGGGAAAAATGTAGAACAAAATTCTAACCCACAAAAAAAGACCAGACTTACTGGCATGACAGAGACTGGAGAAACCCCAAAAGTATGGCCCCCAGACACCCTTTTAGCTCAGTAATGTAGTCACTCCGGAGGTTCACCGTTCAGCCAAAGATTAGACAGCCCCATAAAACAAAACGAGACTAATGGGACACAACAGTCCAGGGACAAGGTTTAGAAGGCAGGAGGGGACAGGAAAGCTGATAACAGGGAACCCAAGGTTGAGAAGGGAGAGTGCTGACATGTTGTGGGGTTGTTAACCATTGTCATAAAACAATATGTGTACTATTTAATGAGAAACTATTTGTTCTGTAAACCTTCATCTAATTTCAGTTGGGTCTTTTGTGATATCACCCATCTCATTTCTCATACAGGTTATCTGCTTCCTCTCATGTTTTTCTTTTGTCAGTTTGGCCAATGGTTTAT
Source organism: Trichechus manatus latirostris (assembly GCF_000243295.1). Classification (NCBI taxonomy): domain Eukaryota; kingdom Metazoa; phylum Chordata; class Mammalia; order Sirenia; family Trichechidae; genus Trichechus; species Trichechus manatus. The sequence goes on along the minus strand of NW_004443957.1, from coordinate 4,264,085 downwards.
CAATTTTGTTGCTCTTTTGAAAGAACCAGCTTTTGGACTTGTTAACTCTTTCAATTGTTTTTCTATTCTCTATTTCATTTAATTCTGCTCTAATTCTTATTATTTCCTTTCTTCTGGTGCCTGTGGGCTTCTTTTGCTGCTCTCTTTCTACTTGTTCCAGTTGTAGGGTTAATGTTTTGATTATGGCCCTTTCTTCTTTTTGGATGTGTGCATTTATTGCTATAAACCGACCTCTGAGCACTGCTTTTGCTGTGTCCCAAAGGTTCTGGTAGGATGTGTTTTCATTCTTGTTTGATTCTATGAATTTCTTTATTCCATCCTTAATTTCTTCTATAACCCAGTAGTTTTTGAGCTGTAAACCTTCATCTAAAGTACAATTTAAAAAAATAGAAGAATGGATAAATAAATTGTGATCTAGTCATGCAATCATGCTGCTCGGAAACAAAAAAGGATGAGTTAACTAATACATACAACAACATGGATAAATCTCAAAAACATTGTCTTGGTTATCTAGTGCTGCTATAACAGAAATACCACAGTGGGTGGCTTTAACAAACAGAAATTTATTTTCTCATTGTTTAGGAGGCTAGAAGTCCGAATTCAGGGTGCCATCTCTAGGAGAAGGCTTTTCCTCTATGTTGGCTCTGGGGGAAGGTCCCGGTCTCTTTTCAGCTTCTGTTTCTTGGTTCCTTGTAGATCTCACATGGCGTGGCGTCTGTCTTCCCCCAATTGTACTTGCTTGTTTCATCTGCTCTTTTATATCCCAAAAATGATTAAGTTACGACACACCCTGCACTAATACTGCATTATTAACATAACAAAGAAAACCAATTCCCAAATGGGATTACAACAACTATAGAAATAGCATTTACAACACATATTTTGCAGGACACAATTCAATCCATAACAAACATTATGTTGACCAAAAAAACAAAAAACATTGTGTTGACCAAAAGAAGTCAGACACAAAAGATTCTATCTGTATGATTCCATTTATATGAAATTTGCAAGTAGACAAACATAATATATGGGATAGAAACGATAACATTAAAAAGTAGGGAGTGGAGATTGACTATAAGGAGGCACAAGGGAACTTTCTGGGGTGACGGAAATGTTTTATTTTGATTGGGGTATTGGTTACACAGGTTTCACATTTCTCAAAACTCCTTGAATAGAACACTTAAGATTGGTGTATTCCACTGTGTATAAATTTACCTCATTTGAGAAAAGGGGTACAAAAAAATAAGTAAGCCTATCTATTTGTTTCCTGCTACCTATAGAAAAAACTCCGAGTATAGACTGTAAGGAGCCCTGGTGGCAAAGTGGTTAAAGAGCTAGGCTGCTAACCAAAAGGTTGGCAGTTCAAATCCCCCAGCCGCTCCTTGGAAACCCTATGGGGCAGTTCTACTCTGTCCTATAGAGTCACTATGAGTTGGAATCGACTTGATGGCAACGGGTTTTTGATAGACGATAAAACATGGCATTGAAGGTGTTGACCCTGATCACTGCACCAAACTGTGGAACCAAGGTCTGGGGTTGCCCACAAAAGCACAGGCATTGGATGAAGCAATGCTTTACTCACATAGAGAAGAGACAGAACAAGTTCAGCTTCAATAGTGGGCACCGGTTCCCCGTGGCCAGTGGATCACACACCACAGTCAGTGCAGGGCTGGTGGGCTAAACACACCCCTCTTGTGTTCAGGTTGAGGGATCCCATTTCCTCACATGACTCTCACGCATGAGCAGAGCAGAGAGAGAGTTTATCGCGTACCCAGAACAAGGAGGAAGGTTCCCCAATAAGGAGAAGAAACTGGGAGAGAGAGTGGGGGGTTTAATTCCCAGCCTCCATTACAAGGCTCTGATTATGCAGCTGGGTGAGAGGCGCAGAGACCACTGAAGACTTCCCAACAGAAGGCTTGTTGGGATCTGATAAAAGCCAGCCAGCTTCATAAACTAGTGTTCCCTACTCTGCCGTTTCCAAGCACATAGAACTCTCTTGTTTTCCCATACGTCTCCATGGTTGCACTTGTTATTTTCTCTGCCTGAATATTTCCCCACAGCCACCACTATTCTGACTCCCCACGGTGGCCAGTGATTTCCTAATTGTAAAAGTTGCCCTTTTTTTCTGTCCCTTATCTCATAGATTCTGTTGAGTATTTCCTCTTTCTTGATGTTTCATTGTCTTCCTCTGGTTTTCATAGAAAAGTTTACTCCTGTTTTTTTCTTTTCCCTACTTCCCCAGCTGTTTCTTCTCACTCTCTTGCAGGATCCTCTTCTTCCTAACTTTGTCATATTAATGTTTCCAGAGTTATACCTTCAGATCTTTGCTCTTCTTACTCTATAAATTTTCCCTGAATAACTTCATTAAAACTATAGATTCAACTACCGTCTGCATACTAATGAAAAAAAAAAAAAAGAAAAATCTATTATCTCCAGCCCAGGTATCTAGTGTGAGCTCCAAAACCTATCTAACCAACTGCTTACCAGACGTCTCCTGAATATCACTCAGGGTATTTTCAGTTTCCTCTCTTACAAATATAACCTCATTATCCTCATTCCCCTTTCTTCCCTCACCATTACTCCCCACAAACTTACTGCTTCTCAGGTATTCCCTACTTGGAGGAACAGCTGTTATTCATCTAGTTGCCTAAGTCAAAAACCTGTTAGGCACACTACTACTTTCTTCCTTGATTCCCACATACAGTCAGGCCTCAAATCCTATCTATGCAACTTTTTAAGTATCTCTCTTAGTGTCTCATCCTCTCTCTACCCACTACTAGTACCTTAGTTTTAGACTTTCCTCATTTCTTACCAAGATAACAGCAATAAGCTCCTACCTGATTCATGCCCCACTCCAATACATACTACACACTGCTACCAGGATGATTAAACAAATAATTTCTTTTATAAGAATCAGCACAATGCTCGTTCCTATGAGGCGGAGGTTAAAGATGTGGCAAACGTCCAACTTGTCCAGGATGCTGCACCACTCCATCATCTCTAACATCGACTACTCCCTCGCCCGTCAGCACTGTCCCTCCTTTCTTTAGGTTCCCTAATTGGCTGCAACATCTCACAGAACTCGTGAATCCATATAAAGGAAATGGCTCAAGCAGTTGTGGAGGCTGGCAAGTCCCAAATTCAAAGGTCAGGCATAGGCTTCTCCTTGGCCCTCAGTCTCCACCCAAAGCACTCAGCTTTCTCGCTCTGTGGGCCAGGAAGCCCACTGCGCTGTCTCCTGCGGGTCTCTCCTGCAGGTTTCTCCTTTCTTGGTGGTGGTGGGCCCTTCTCTTTCCCACCTCTGGGGTGGCTCATTTCAAGCCTAGCAGGATGACAGAACTGACCAGTCCCCTTGGTGAGCCACAATTACTCTATCACACAGTCCAACTCAATCACCTGGGTGGGAGTTACAAGGCCATGGCAAGAAAGGCCACCCAAAAGCAATCCATTACACCACAGAGATCTATCTAAAATTAAATCACGGCTTCCCATAGCCCTCAGAATAATGTTTGAGTTTCTCATCCAAAAGGCCTCATGATATTGCCCCTGTCTACAGCAGTTCAAATCCACCAGCCAGTCCTTGGAAACCCTGTGGGGCAGTTCTACTCTGTCCTTTAGGGTCACTACAAGCCGGAATCAACTTGACGGCAACGGGTTTTACTTCTCCAACCTCATCCTCCTCACAAGCCCTATATATACACCCTAATTCTGAAGTTCCTAGAACATGCCATGTGCCGTCAAATTTTCTATGTCTTTTCAAAAGTGCTTCTATCCTCTGGAAATCCTTTACCCCTTCTCTACCTAACTCATTCTCACCACCATCACCCTACCTAAGCTTGGCTTTTTCTCCAAACACCCTGGCATATCACTAACATGGCATCTGTCACAGCGTTGTGATCACAGGTTTACTTCTCTGCCTCCCGTTGCTACTCCCAGTCTATCTCCCCTCCCCCCAGCAGTTTGAGGTGGGGCATGGGTTATGTCTTTTATTACACTAATACTAGCACCTGTACCTCTAGCTATATCACGCTAAATAAATGCTTTTTGAATCAATAACCATCTCCTACTCATCCATGAAGACCCAAATTACCAGTCGCCTCTAAGAAGCCTTTCCCATTGACCCTAATCAGAATAATTTACTTCTACTTTTGCATTGTCCAAACTTTTGATTATAATAATAATAATGGCTAAGAGTTACTTATCACTTATTATAAGCCAGACATGGTAATATCTTTATATATATTAGTGTATTTAATCCTCAAAACAACTCATTAATGAAGTGTTGTTCTTTTTCTCATTTTATAGACTAGGAAACCAAGAACCAGAAAGGTTAAGTTACTTGCCCCAATGTCACACAACAAAAAAATTACCAGAGCTGTCTGACCCAAAGGCTATGGGCCATTATGCTACATCACCTCCAAAACATTAAGAAGGAAAAATGTGCTATTACTTTACCCAGTTTGGAGCCCTGGTGGCACAGTGCTAAAGAGCTCAGCTGCTAACCAAAAGGTTGGCAGTTTGAATCCACTGGCTTCTCCTTGGAAACATTATGGGACAGTTCTACTCTCTCCTGTAGGATCGCTATGAGTTGGAACTGACTTGACTGCAATGGGTTTTTTTATACCCAGCTTAATGTCCATGGGTGGCACAAATGGTTGCACTTGACCTACTAACCTAAAGATTGGCAGTTCGAACCCAGCCAGTGGCACCATAGATGAAAGGACTGACAATTTGCTTCTGTCAAGATCACAGCCAAGAAAACCATATGGAGCAGTTCTACTCTATAACACATGTGATTGCCATAAGTCAGAGTAGACTCAACAGCAATGGGTTTGTTTTTTGTTTTTTATACCCAGTTTACTGTCTACATATTCTCTGTTCTCCTAATGTGTAGCACAGAGTAAATGTCTAGCACTCAGTAAATTATTGTTTTATAAATGAGTATGTATGTTTCTGCCATAAACTTACAAGCTTCTTAAGAATTGAGGTTGTACTTTAATTCATTTTGTATTCTAAACACCAAGCACAGTATCAGACACATGGTAGTTTTTCATTAAGTACTTGAACCTGGATGATAAAAATTCAGTTCTCTATAGCAATAATATTGATTAGAAAGCTGAAATCCTTGTTTCCTGGTTCAACATGAAACAATCCTCTGCTTTGATGGAAAGGGAGACCTAGTGTGGGGATGACCTTCTACTCCTCCTCATCCTCATGAAGAGCAATTTTCCTACTCCCTGCAATTTTCCTTCTTCATCTATAAAAGAAGGTTTGTGACTAGATTTAAATTTTTTTATTGTGGTGAAAAAAATACACAACAAAACATTCACAATTCAACAATTTCTGCGTGTGTAATTCAGTGAACTTGATTACGTTCTTCATGTTGTGCAACCATTCTTGCTATCCTTTTCCAAATTATTTCACCGCAATTAACACATAAACTCAATGCCTCCTAAGCAAAAACTTCCTCTTCCCCCTTCTCTCCCCCGACTCCCTCATAACCACTAATAATCCTTGGTTTCTATATATTTGCTTCTTTCATATAACTGAGATCATACGGTATTTGTCCCTTTGTGACTGACTTATTTAGCTCAGGATGATGTTTTCTAAGGTTCATCCATGTGGAGCATGTATCAGAACTTCATTTCTCTCTATGGCTGAGTACTATTCCATTGTATGTATGTACCACATTTTGTTTATCCATTCATCTGTTGATGGACATTTTGGTTGTTTGTACGTTTTTGCTATTGTGAAAAGTAAATAGGTATTATTTTAACATAAAAAATGGGTGTCAGTATGGACGTTTAGAGTTCTCCCCTACGTTATGTTCAACTACTTTATTCCAGCTCACACATTCAACACCCTTTCTTGCAACCCTTACACCCAAATCCTGTTATATCCTCTGTCTACTCAAGCAACAAATATGTAAGATTTTGAGAGAAGAACTCCCACTCTGCTTTTGTCATTGTGGATAAGAGTGTCCAGTAGTGCCCTCTGAGGAGTCATTTCTCTCCCATGCTTCCTCCTCCACCACTGGCTCTCATCGAGCTCGGGCTCTGAGAGCACTGGTTCCACCACATAAATAATTTACATTTATGAATTTCGGTTGTCTGCAACATATGTTTCAAATCTGTCCATGAGATTTCTAAAGATACGATTCTCTCCTAATCTGAAATAGTACAGCTATAAATTTGATTGCCTGGCCCATACCCACTGCTGTCAAGTCAATTCCAACTCATAGCGACACTATAGGACAGAGTAGAACTGCCCCATAGGGTTTCTAAGGAGTGACCGGTAGATTTGAACTGCTGAACTTTTGATTAGAAGCCATAACTCTTAACAGCTGCCCCACCAGAGCTCTGATCTAGATTAAGGCTCTCCGAAATGTCTTCTTCCTTTTAGAGCTTTTGAAGAACTCACTGTTGGCATAGGACGCACTGCAGGTAAGACACTTGGTCTTTCATGATGCCTCCAGGGAGTAGTGGGCCAGGGCACCAGAACACTGTGAGTGCCATGTGACTGATAGATCACCACAGCAATTAATGAATGATGAAAATGTCAGTGACTGAAAATGTTCTTCTTACATGTATGCATCTTGTTGGTACACATTCATGTTTTGGAATGAATGGCAGTTGCACAACCAAAAAATCTGTATATATGTATGACCTGTTTAGAAGCTGACATTTCTCTGAACAGCAGATGGTGCTATTGTCCGTGCAGTGTGTTTTTTCCATCCTTTCAATTTAATGTTCATAGTTGCAAAGTGGAAAACATGTATAAAAAGAAATAAAATAGCAATTACATAGCAAGATTTCAGCTAGAGCCTTGAGCTGTTTACCTCTAAAGGTCTAAGAAAAGAAGGGAGCTTCCTGATAGTCTCCATCTGAAATGTTTGCCTTTTGAGGTCTTCCCTAACAGACCTCAGAGAGCCTCCATGGAGACAATTGCAGCAGCAGTATCAATCACAGGTTTATGTGAAGGGTGATACCTACAAAAAATTCATATTCCCTGAGGCAGACATCATTAGTTATTAACCCAATAACTACCCTCCCTTCTCCCTTGCTGACAAAACCCTGATTTTGTTCAAGATGGTGATGTTACCTCCCCCTGCCTTCACCACCAACAATAGGTCTAGTTTGGAAAGCCAACAGGATAATCTATTCCCTGCTTTCTCAACCTACCTTCCAGTTGAGGGGTGGGGGTGACTAAATGTTCAAGTTCTGGCCAGTGAGACTTAAGAAGAGGTTTGCTAGAGATGTATCTGGGAAGGTTTTTGCAACCTGATAAAAGGGGAGAGAACGTAGCTGCCTGGCCCTACTCTGTTGTTCTTAGGTGCTGTCAAGTCAGTTCTGACTCATAGCGACCCTATGTACAACAGAACAAAATACTGCCCAGTCCTGTGCCATCCTCACAATCGTTCTTATGCTTGAGCCTATTGCTGCAGCCACTGTGTCAATCCATCTCGCTGAAGGTCTTCCCATTTTTCACTGACCCTCTACTTCACCAAGCATGTCCTTCTCCAGGGACTGATCCCTCCTGATAACATGTCCAAAGTATGTGAGATGGGGTCTCGCCATCCTTGCCTCTAAGGAGCATTCAGGTTGTACTTCTTCAAAGACACATTTGTTCATTCTTTTGGCAGTCCATGGTATATTCAACATTCTTCGCCAACACCACGATTCCAAGGCATCAGTTCTTCTTCGGTCTTCCTTATTCATTGTCCAGCTTTCGCATGCATATGAGACAATTGAAAACAGCATGGCTTCTGTCAGGCGCACCTGAGTCCTCAGGATGGCTCTGCCACCTTCTATCTGAGCATGATGTGCTTGCTAGACCTGCAGCAGCCATCTTGAAACCATGAAAGAACAACCATAAGATGGAAAATTACACAGTAAAGGTGGCAGGGAAAAAAACTTAGAAAGTAGGTCCCTTGGAGCTATTCAACCAATGCAAGCAAGGACCTATTTCAGGATTTACCCTTAAATGAGAAAAATGAAGCCTTAATTGTTTAAGCTTCTCCTGAGGTTTTCTGCACTGATGCATATTCTTGCCCAGTTGCATATTATTTAGTATTACTAGCTCAATATTCAGGGGCAGAATAACCAGTAAGCAAGCAGAGGCTGTGGGTGTAGAGAGGAACACTTGCCCCTCTCCCCCTCCCCGTGTGAGTCCAAGGGGTTGCCAGTGGTGTCACTAGGGGGGTGGGGTGAGGTGCAGACCGCACCAGGTGATACTGTCAGAGGGGTTGACACCACATGGTCTAGAGATACATCCAAGACCAAACTATGCAGGACTGGAGCTACTTCAGAAAGCCTGTGTCCGCTTCAGCCATGATTCAGTGCTGCTGTCTGCTGCCAAGGCTCTCGGTGTCTGCGGGGATGATTCACCAGCCGGAGGTGCCGCTTGTGCCCCTACCGCTGCCCTGGCACAGGTACTTCCAGAGCTGGCCTGCCCCAGGCCAGGATGCAGGTGATGCGGGAAATTGCACAGGGGCCACAGGGGTGCTGGCTTCTTTTCGTAGCCTCTATCAACGTCTATTCATCTTGAAATTTGGGGGGCAGCGGGCAGGGAGATGTAACTTAGAGATTGCCCCTGGGTGGTCCTTACCCTTGCTAGACCCCTGTAAGCAAGGTACACACAGGCTTAAATGTGCTTACTTCTTATCTGTAGTGCACAATTTCTCCAGTTTTTCACCACATCTTTGATGTGAAATCGTATACTACAGATAAGTAAGTAAGCACATTTAAGCCTGTGTGTACCTTGTTTATTGGGTAATCGGGTTCCTGGCTTAATTAGTTTACAACATCTCTCTCCAGGGTTAGAGGCCTCTCCCTGACCAATCACCACCATCATTTCTGCCTAGTACCCCACATTCACTATTGCTAAACCCTGGTCTTGCTGCTCATGGCTAACAGTGCCAGTTGCCATTAAGTTAATTCCAACTCATTGGAACCCTATGTGTGTCAGACTAGGACTGTGCTCCATAGAGTTTTTGTGTTTTCTAAATTTTATTTATTTTGTTGTTACTGTTGAGAATGTGCACAGCAAAACATACACCAATTCAACAGTTTCTACATCTACAATTTAGTGACGTTGATTATATTCTTCCAATTATGCAACCATTCTCACCTTCCTTTTCTGAGTTGTTCCTCCCTCATCGACATAAACTCACTGCCCCCTAAGGTTCCTATCTAATCTTTTAATCTCATATAGATAGTTCTTAAAACAGCATAATGCTCAAGGCAGATCTTTTTTTGCTAGTTAAGCTAAACTGTTGTTTGGTTTTAAGACGACTTCAGGAGATATTTTTTGGTTTAAAGTTTAAAGATTATCTAAGGTCAATAGTTTCAGGGTTCATCCACTCTCCCTGGCTACAGAAAGTCTGGAGTCCATAAAAATTTGAAATTCTATTTTGCATTTTCCCCCTTTTGATCAGGATTCTTCTATGGAATCTTTGATCAAAATGTTCAGTAATGGTAGCTGGGAACACTCCATTTCTTTTGGTCTCTTGGCAAAAGGAGGCAGTTGTTCATGGAGGCAATTAGCCAAATATTCCATATAACCTCTCCTTTTTCCTGTGTTGCTCCAGGTGAATAGAGACCAATTGTCATGCCTTGAATAGCTGCTTGCATGCTTTTTAGACCCCAGGTCCTACGAAACAAACTAAGAGGTAGAACAGAAGCACTAAACATGTTATAAGGCCAATTAACTGGGAAATCCCATGAAACCATGACCCTAAACCTCCAAACCAGGGAACCAAATCCCATGAGGTATGTCTTAGTCATCTAGTACTGCTGTACCAGAAATACCACAAGTGGATGGCTTCACCAAAGAAAAATTTATTCTCTCACAGTCTAGTAGGCTACAAGTTCAAATTCAGGGTGTCAACTCCAGGGGAAGGCTTTATCTCTCTGTTTAGTCTGGAGGAAAGTCCCTGTCATCAATCTTCCCTTTGTCTGGGAGCTTTTTCACGCAGGAACCTTAGATCCAAAGGACACACTGTGCTCCTGGCACTGCTTTCTTGGTGGTATGAGGTCCCCATGTCTCTCTCCTTGCTTCTCTTTTATATCTCAAAAGAGGTTGGCTTAAGACACTATCTATTCTTGTAGATCTTATCAATATAACTGGCACTAATCCATCTCATTACATCATAGTGATAGGATTTACAACACATAGGGAAATCATATCAGATGACAAAATGGTAGACGATCGTACAATACTGGGAATCATGACCTAGCCAAGTTGACAGATATTTTTGGGGAACACAATTCAATCCACAGCAAGGTGTTTGGTTGTACATAAGGAGCCTCATCAGCTTTTCTTTCTTTCTTTTTTTTGTCATTGTTGTTAAGTATATCTATCACACAACTTTTGCCAATTCAGCTTTTTACAGGTGTACAACTTATTGACATCAATTACAATAATCAGCTGTGCAACCCTACACTTAATCAATGTGATTTTTCCATTACTGTTAACCCCTCTTCTCCCCCTCCTTCTTACCCCTAGTAACTATTAGTAAACTTTGGTCTCTGTACATTTGCCCTTTCTTAACTTTTTCTATAAGTAGGGTCATACTATATTTGTCCTTTTATGACTGGCTTATCTCACTCAGCAGAATGTCTTCAAACTCCATCTATGCAGTAATTTTCAATTTTTATGAAGTCCCATTTATTTAGTCTTTTGATGTTTGTGCTTTTGACATTATATAGATAATCTGTTGTTAAAATATAGTGACAATGTTGCCGCTGCACTTTCTTTTAAGAATTTTAGGGTTTTTTGTTTGTACATTTAGGTCCTTAATCCATTTTGAATTTGTTTTTGTGTATGGTGTGAAGTATGGGTCCTGTTTCATTTTTCTGCATGTAGAACCCAATTTCTCAACCCCGTTTATTGAAGAGATCTTTCTTTATCCATTGAATGGACTTTGCAAGTTTGTCAAAAATCAGTTGACCATAGATGCGTGGGTTTATTTCTGGATTCTCAGTTCTATTACATTGGTCTATGTATCTACAGGCATACATTGGAGATCTTGCAGGTTTGGTTCCAGACCACCACAATGAAGCGAATATCTCAATAAAGCAAGTCACAGGAATTTTTTGGTTTCCCAGTGCATATAAAAGTTATGTTTACATAACTGTGCAATAGCATGATATTTAAAAAATGTACATACCTTAATTAAAAATACTTTATTGTTAAAAAAATGCTAACCATCATCTGAGCCTTCAATGAATTTTAATCTGTTTGCTGATGGAGGGTCTTCCCTGTATGCTGATGGCTGCTGACTGATCAGGGTGGTGGTTGCTGAAGGCTGAGGTGGCTGTGGCAATTTCTTAAAATAAGACAATGAAGTTTGCCATATTGATTGACTATTCCTTTCACGAAAGATTTCTCTGTAGCATGTGATGCTATATGATAGCGTTTTACACACAGTAGAACTTCTTTCAAAAGTGGAGTCAATTCTCTCAAAATCTGCTGTTGCTTTATTGACTAAGCTTATGTAATATTCTAAATCCTTTGTTGTCATTTCAACAATGTTCCCAACATCTTCACTAGGAGTATATTCTATCTCAGAAAACCACTTTGTTTGCTTAGCCACTATAAGTAACTCCTTCATTAAAGTTTTATTATGAGATTGCAGCAATTCAGTCACATCTTCAGGCTCCACTTCTAATTCTAGTACTCTTGCTATTTCTACCACATCTGCAGTTACTTGCTCCACTGAAGTCTTGAACCCCCCACAGTCATCCATGAGGGTTGGAATCAACTTCTTCCAAACTCCTGTTAATGTTGATGTTTTGACCTGCTCCTATGAATTATGAAGGTTCTTAATGGCATCTAGACTGGTGAATCCTTTCCAGAAGGTTTTCAATTTACTTTGCCCAGATCCATCACAGAAATCATTATCTATGGTAGCTATAACCTTACTAAATGTATTTCTTAAATAATAAGGCTTGAAAGTTGAAATTACTCCTTAATCCATGGGCTGCAGGTTGGATATTGTGTTAGCAGGCATGAAAACAACATTAATCTCCTTATACATCTCTATCAAAGCTCTTGGGTGACTAGCTGCATTGTCAATGAGCAGTAATATTTTGAAAGGGATCTTTTTTTCTGAGCAGTAGGTCTCAACAGTGGGCTTAAAATTTTCAGTAAACCATGTTGTAAACAGATGTGCTGTCATCCAGGCTTTGTTGTTCCATTTACAGAACTTCTTGGATTTGTAGATCCATGTCCTTAATTAGATTGGAAAAATCTTCTGTCACTATTTCTTCAAATATTCTTTCTGTCTGTTTCTTCTCATTTCCTTCTGTAATTCCCACGATGTATATATTAGGTCTCTTGTTGTTGTCCCATAATTCCATTAAACTATGCTCAGCCTTATTGAGTCTCCATTCTTGTTGCTCTTCAGCTTTTGTAATTTTAACTTTCTTATCCTCCAATTCACTGATTCTTTCTTCTGTCTGATTATGTTTGTTGGTATGGTCTTCTATCGTGTTTCTCATTTCAGTTATTGTCCCTTTCAGTGGCGATGTCTCTTTTTTTAGATCTGCATTTTGTTCTTGCATTGTTTTCCTTATTTCTTTTAGCTCTTTGTCTATGTTTTCCCTTAGGTCTTTAATTATGTTTAATGTTGTATTATATTCTTCATTTTTAAAAATTGTTTAGTCATTCCTACATGCACTTTCATTTCCTTTGTCATCTTCATTTGGATGGGTCATTGTTTCTCTGTACTTTGTGTGTCTTGTGATTTTTTGTTGTAGCATTGGAGTTTTTGAGGGTGTTAACATTCTCAGATCTCCCAAGTATTTGGTGATTTTGCCCACACTACTTTCTGCCAAAAGCTGTTAAGTGGGCATAGCCTTCAGCCTTTACTTACTGTTCCCTCTCCTTCTCTGTAGTAGCTCCTTTTCCCTCCCTGGTTTAATTAGGATTTCAAAGTTCCAGATCTCGGTTTTCATTTTCAGTCTCTCCCAGACACACCAGAAAACATGCTGTGATCTATCTGTGCACCAGCCAGCACTGCCACTCAGGGGAGATATTGTGTACTAATCAACCTGTCCATCAGGGGGCTCAGTCCTCTCTCTCTCTCTGGTTATTACTCTCTGCCTTCTGTGTTTCTGTGACAGTGTTTTCAGAGAACCCACACTCAGCAAGCCCCCTTTGATGCTAGTTGTTGCTCTCCAGTTTTGCCCTAGGCTTCTTTCCCTGCTCTGTAGGGGCTACTTCTATCTGAACTGGTTTTAGGGGAAGCACAATCAGACTTGCCTCTGTTTTAGGTGGAGGAGGTCTGGCATTCCCCAGAAGAACCTCCAAGAGATCTGTCTTGTTGGTTTCAGAGCCCCAGTGGCCCTGTAGTGGTTAGGGTGGATAGTCTCTTTTTAGGTGACCCTCCTCCTGACTCCACTGTAAGGGATCTTCTGTAGGAGTTTGTATTAGTACAGCATCCCACAGTTACTGGGTGCAGGAGGAATTGTCACACCCTTAATGGACCCCCAGGAAGATTTGCCTTGTTACTATCAAAGCCTGCCACATAGCATGTTGACTGTGGGTGTAGCTTCCACTCTAGACACCTGCTTCTTAGCACGCAGCAGCCTTAGTCAGCAGTCCTCAGCACTGACCAGAAGGAGAAGCCTACAGACCCAGGTTGATCCCCAGGGTGGTCTGTCCTGTTGGTTTCAGAAGCCTGAGCTGTGGGGTGTATAGGGAGGTAGTTAGAGTGTTGACAATGGGAGCAGACTCCACTGCAGTGGACTTCTGTAGCAGCTTGCAACACCCTGGCAACCAACAGTTTCCAGGTGGGGGAAGGGGTGTCACACTCCGGTCAGATTCCCACAGAGGTCTGCCTTGTTGCTATCCATGCCCTCTCAGCAGATAGTTATCTGTGAATGCAGCCTCCACTCAAGAAGCCTGCTTCCTAGCACACAGCAGCCTCAGATAGCAGTCCTCCATGCCAACTGGAAGTGAGGGCAGACTAACTCAAATTGACCCCTAGGGAGGTTTGTCCTATTGGTTTCAGAGGCCTGAGCTATAGGGTGCCCAGAGAGGCAGGCAGAGTGTTGACTATGACAGCAGACGCCACTGCATGACCCTTCTATAGCAATTCACGGTAGGCTTGCAGCCAGCAGTGTCTGGGTAGGGAAGATGCTGGCACACTGCAGACGCCCTGGGAAGGTCTGCCTTGTTGATTTTAGAGCAGAATCTTGGGATCCTGTCTCTTTGTACAGGGAGGGGGTGTGGTGGTTAGGGAAACAGGCTCCTTTTCTGAGGCAGGGACAGTGGGAGAAGTGGTTTTCCTACCGTATGTGACTTGTTGATTCATTGATTCTTGCCTGTCTGCATTTCCTCGCTGCTTTCCTGTGCTCCCTGATTCAGAGTCCCTCAAAGCGGAGTGACATTTCCTTGTTGTATTTCTTGTTATATTTGTGGAGTAGGGTCAGAATGATGGTCTGTTTAAGCCAGCATCTTCCCAGAATCCATGGGGTTTTCAATGGCTGGTATTTTGGAAGTGGATCACCAGGCCTTTCTTCTGAGGCACCTCTGGGTGGACTTGAACCTATAAACTTTCAGTTAGCAGTTGAGCTTGTTAACCATTTGCACCACCCAGGGACTCAGGCAAGGCTAGCCTTATACAAAAGAAGGAAGCAACAAAATGGATCCTCAGCATCCTTTTCATTCTTCCTATTTTCTTCAGCTCATACTCAAGTGACCAATCAAGGTAAAATTTGTTAGGGACTGCAATTAGCATCTGATGAGTATGTTCATTTTAGCTTTGCCTTTATAGAAAATAAGATCTCCACTTTTATTGGCTTAACCCAGCAGTTCTCAACTCTGAGTACAAGGTAGGATCGTCAGGGATGTAAATCACTGAATGCCTGGACCCCACTCCAGGCCAATTAAATCAGAATCTCTGCATGCAGGGGCCCCAAGCATATGGGTTTAGAACTACTGGCCTTATTCATTCTCTGCTGTCATGGTAGATATTCATGAAAAATAAAAGAACCCATTGCCATCAAGTCAGTTCCAACTCAAAGCTACTCCATAGGGTTTCCAAGGCTGTAAATCTCTATGGAAGCAGACTGCCACATCTTTCTCTTGCAGAGCTGCTGGTGATTTCGAACCACCAACCTTTTGGTTAGCAGTTGATTGCTTTAGTCACTGCACCACCAGGGCTCCTTATAAGAGGAGGAGGAAGAAAAAAACTTAGCAAATATTTGCGGACAAGCCATCCTTTCAACACTCAGCAAATCACCCCATTGTAAGCAAATAGCATCTCACCCTTGCTTGGGACAGCCTTGCGCAAATGAAGGAGTAAGGAAAGCAGAAGTGAGGAAGGACTGAAAGATTCAGGGAGGTATAACAGCCGTTCATGGGAAGTCCAGGGAGGAACATCCTCACACTGAGGGCTCTGTGTGTCTTGCCTGAGACACCAACAAAACCACCAGGAAAGATTAGGCTGTCCAATTTTTTTTTATCAGTTTATCTTTTAAATGTCATTAATCCCACCACTGGGGTCCCAAGGTGGCACAAACAGTTATTGCGCTAGGTTGCTAACCGAAAGGTTGGAGGTTCAAGTCCACCCAGAGGTGCCTCAGGAGAAAGTCCTGACGATCTACTTCCGAAAAATCAGACATTGAAAAAACCCTACAGAACACCGTCCTACTCTGGCACACATGTGGTCACCATGAGTCTGAATTGACTGGACGGCAACCGGGACTGGTAATACAACCACTAGCTCTTTTACTTTAGTTTCTTGTTTTTCTACTAACAAAAGGTCTTCTGCATAAGTGTGCTTCACTTTTCTTATAAGTGTAAAATAACCCATTAAGGGTGTTTCCATCCGTGAGCCCAGTTTCCATGTCAAATCCACAAGAGTTTGGCAGGCAGAGCCTTCAGGATTAAGCCCATCCTTCCAGACTGTTTCTGAGGCAAAATCAGAATTCTAAGGCTTTCTGCTCCTGTCAGAATCTCTCTCTCTGCTGCCTCTGGTGCAGGCAGGAGATGGCAATATATTCAGTCACCCAAGGATTCCTATTAAATGATTACTTGTGCGTCCAGAGCAGGCAGCACCTCCCTGCGAGAAGTTTGAACAGAGAGGAGTTCTTGCCAAGGAGAGGGTACCCAAGGTGTTGTTAATGGCTATATTTGCAATAAAGAGTGAGGTGAAACCCATAACAGGCTGTGTTTATTTTTGCTAGCCCACTGATTAGTGATTGAACTCTATAGAGAGCTCTCTCAATCGTGTTTTACCTGCTGCAGTTAGCCAAAGATACTTGAAAGTAACAATTCATTCAAATTTCACCAATCATAACAACTACCCCGTTAGCTTTTCCAGAAATACTAGGAAGTTTCCTTTCCCAGCTCCATACGGCTGCATAAGTGTCTTTAGAGAGGGTTTGGCATATGGATTCAAATTTTTGTACCTGGACTCAGTGCCAGAAGGCACTGACTAACTATGAAGTGGGTATGGCTGATTCCTCATTAAGAGTGTAACAAGGCTCTTAAGATGAGCTGTTGAAACATCTTTCAAGGTTTGTTGTTGTTGTTAGGTGCCATTGAGTTGGTTCCAACTCACAGCGACCCTATGTACAACAGAAAGAAACACTGCCCTCACAATCATTGCTATATTTGAGCCCATTGTTGCAGCCGCTGTGTCAATCCATCTTGACCAGGGTCTATTTTTCGCTGACCCTTTACCTTACCAAGCATGATGTCCTTCTCCATAGACTGGTCCCTCCTGATAACATTTCCAAAGTACGTGAGATGAAGTCTTGCCATCCTCGCTTCCAAGGGGCACTCTGGCTGTACTTCTTCCAAGACAGACTTGTTCGTTCTTCTGGCAGTCTGTGATACATTCATTAGTCTTCACCAACACCGTAATTCAAGTGCATCCATTCTTCTTCAGTCTTCCTTATTCATTGTCCAGCTTTTGCATACATATGAGGTGATTGAAAATAGCATGGCCTGGATCGGGGCACTTAGTCCTCAAGGTAACATCTTTGCTTTTTAACTTAAAGAAGTCTTTTGCAGCAGATTTGCCCAGTGCAAGACGTTGTTTGATTTCTTGACTACTGCTTCCATGGGCATTGATTGCGGGTCTAAGTAAAAATGAAATCCTTGACAACTTCAATCTTTTCTCCATTTATCATGACGTTGCTTATTGGTCCAGTTGTGAGGATTTTTGTTTTCTTTATGTTAAGGTGTAATCCATACTGAAGGTGATAGTCTTTGATCTTCATCAGTAAGTGTTTCAAGTCCTCTTCACTTTCAGCAAGCAAGGTTGTATCATCTGCATATCGCAGGCTGTTAATGAGGCTTCCTCCAATCCTGATGCCACATTCTTCTTCATATAGTCCAGCTTCTCAGATTATTTGCTCAGCATACATACTGAGTAAGTATGGTGAAAGGATATAACCCTAACACACACCTTTCCTGATATTTAAACCATGGAGTATCCCCTTGTTCTGTCCAAACGACTGCCTCTTGGTCTACGTACAGGTTCCGCATGAGCACAGTTAAGTGTTCTGGAATTCCCATTCTTTGCAATGGTATCCATAATTTGTTATGATCCACCCAGTTGAATGCCTTGCATAGTCAATAAAACACAGGGAAACCTGTAAGGAATACGTGCTACTATAATTCCTTAACTATTTAACTTTTATCCATCAAGTAAGCAATTACTCAAGATGAATTTATTCAGCATTCATTCACGATGTACCTCCTACACCTTTTATAGAACTCTGTGTTGCAGGGCAGGTTTATCTCCCTCTCCCTTTCCTGGTACCTGCACCTACCCAAGCTAAGGTAGAAGAAGGGAGCCTTTGTAATGTAAGTCAGGCATGGGAAGGAGACAAACAGACACAGCATAAGAAGGCCCAGGAGATGTGCTAGCAGAAGGCCAGTGTTCTCATTATGAAAGGCTGAATTGTGTTTTAGTTACTCTTTGGCCAGACCCACTTCCCTCCTCCACTCTCAAAATCAAAGACCACCCCACCCCTTCTCTCTCTCCCTCCCTGGCTCTCCTCTATCTCTCTCTCTCACACACACACACGCACACACATGCACACACATGCACACACGCATGTACACACGCATTCACACACACCATTCTACCCTTTGTCCAGCAGAGAACCTTGAGAACAGGAAGACTGAGCATCCTAATTGCAGGAGGTCTGACACAACAAGAAAAAAGACTTGAAGGGGAGCTGAGGTGGGGCATGTGAGCAAAACTGCTAAAGGAGAGAAAAACAATGGGAAAATGATAACAGTAAGCTGTTGCAAAATGTAACCACTCCACTTCCTTTTGCAATGAGAAGTAAAATCCTGGGGTTGCATATAAAGGATGTAAAAGAAATAGTCCTTGATCGCAAGGTGTTTGCAGTCAATTGGAAAATCTAGGTATCAGTAAACCAGCGTTAAATCTAATGTTCTTTGTCCAATGACCGCCCTGACAGGGAACACACCAGACAGTCCCTGATGGAGCAGGAGAAAAGTGGGGTGCAGAACTCAAATTCTAGTAAAAAGACCAGACTTAATGGTCTGACTGAGACTGGACCCCAGAAGACATGGCCCTCGGACTCTCTGTTAACCCAGAACTAAAACCATTCCCAAAGCCAACTCTTCAGACAAAGAATAGACCAGACTATAAGACATAAAATGATACTAGTGAAGAGTGTGCTTCTCAGTTCAAGTAGATACACAAGACTAAATGGGCATCTCCTGTCCGGAGGCGAGATGAGAAAGCAAAAAGGGTCAGGAGCTGGTTGAATGGGTACAGGAAATCTAGAGTGGAAAGGAGGAATGTGCAGTCACATTATAGGGATAGCAACTAGGGTCACATAATGGTGTGTATATAAATTTTTGTTTAAGAAACTAACTTGAGCTGTAATCTTTTACCTAAAGCACAGTGAAAAAAACGGAAAGAAATCTATGTTCTTTGGGCAATGTCTTTTTATATCTAGAGTGATGGTCTGGAAAATGTTAATATCACTGTGAGTGAGCAGTGCCTGCAGTTTAGCACCTGACCACCAAACTATTGCTGTCAAGTCGATTCTGACCTGCCCCGTAGGGTTTCCAAGGAGCGCCAGGTAGATTTGAACTGCCCACCTTTTGGTTAGCAGCCATAGCTCTTAACCACTGCACCACCAGGGTTTCCACAATGCTCTGCAAATACTGTGCCCACCTGTTAGGAACTATGAGTGGTTTTTGTTTTGTTTGTTTTTTGCAAGCTGCAGCGCTTGTTGCTGATTAAAACTTTGCCTTTCTTTTTCTTTATGGACTGTCCAATGAGTACGCTCAAAGTGAATTTACCTTAATTGGGACATACTCCTTTTATGGGACTGGCAGAAACAGAACCCAAATAGTAAGGAAAACAGGAAGTCAGGTTTGTCCATCCAACAGATAGTTGAGTGCCTATGGTGGGCCAGATACTGCATCGGGGCAGTTCTTCTCCCTGCCCTCATGGAGTTTATGGTCTAGTTTGGGGAGAAGGAACGGCTTCCCTGATAAGTGACATGTCAGCTGATACCTAAGGAATGAGGGGAGTTAGCTAGACAGGCAGACAAGAGCAGCGTAAAGCGCTTCCCCCAGAGAATACTGCATGTATGAAAATCCTGCGGCAGGAGGGAGCATGGGAAAGGGCTAGTGTGGAAAGGAAAGAGAATGAGGAGGTACTGAGAGAGGACGCAGGGCAGGGAGGCCAGGGCCAGACCATGCAGGGGCAATAGGCCACGTTAACAATGTTAGACTGGATTATAGGTGAGAAGCCACTATAGGGTTTAAAGAGGGCGTGGAGGGAAGCTGTTGAATGATTTGATTTGCATGTTTAAAAGTGTAATCATCATGTTGAAAAAGCAAGACTCCAAAGGCACAGCAGAAATCATTCATGACTTTCTTGATTCAACATTCAAAGGTTATTTCTTGAACCCTGATTACTGGAATGACACTGCTATGGAGGGGTGTGGGAAAACACATATGACCCAGTCTCTGTCATCCCATTGTAGAAAACATAGAGAAAATAAGACATGCCTCCTCTCTCTGCGGTCTTTAGTGAAGTGGGTCAATAAAGGGTGGCTAGTATATGGAGTCCTGATAGCGCAGTGGTTAAGAGCTATGGCTGTTAACCAAAAGGTCGACAGTTCAAATCCACAAGGTGCTCCTTGAAAACCCTATAGGGCAGTTCTACTCTGTCCTATACGTTTGCATGGCTGCTAACTGATAGGTCGGCAGTTCAAACCCACGAGTTGTTCCGTGAAAGATGTGGCAGTCTGCTTCCATAAAGATTACAGCCTTGGAAACCCTATGAGGCATTTCTACTCTGTCCTATAGAGTTGCTATGAGTCAGAATCGACTCGATGGCAACAGGTGTGTGTGTGTAATATTTGGTGGTACAGGCCCCTGGGTAGTGCAAATGGTTTGCGCTCAACTGCTAACCTAAAAACCTGTTGTCATCAAGTCGATTCTGGCTTCTCAGGCGCAGGACCAAGAAGTGTTTTTTTTTTTTTTTTTTGGTTGTACATGGAGTTTATTTAATATACGATTTGCAGATCAGGGTAACATTTTGACTAGAGAATCAAAAATGTTCCAAAGATGAAAGAACCTCAAAACACTCTTACACCAAATCTTATCGGCATTGCTGTGGAAAAAAGGGTTAGAACTGAACTGATAAACAAATTTGAGGTCGGGAAGGAATTTCATACAGCATTGTCTTGAAGAACAATTAAAATAATTACTGATTCATCCTAAATATAGCTCCCAGTCTGACCTCTGGAGTCTGTTTGCTGACACTGACTGAATTCTTCAAAGGAGGCAATGAGCAAGGCAGAATCGTCTTACTAGTTTACCTAGATCATCATTTGACTTTCACGTACCAGTTTCTTCAAGGTGCAAAGTTCAAAAGTACACCTCAGGGCAAATGGCCTGGCTGGTCACCCCAACTCCATGGACCCGGAAATCTGCATTCCAGGAGAATTAAAACAGTTGCTCAGTTTGAAATATTTGGTGGTTCAGTGGTAGAATTCTCCCCTTTCATGCAGAGACGTGGGTTTGACTCTGGCCAGTGCACCTCATGCACAACTGCCACCTGTCTGTCACTGGCCGTTTGGTGTGTTGATATGATGCTGACGGGAGCCCTTGGGGGTGCAATGGTTAAAGTGTTCAGCTGCTAACTAAAAGGTTGGTGTTTGAACCCACCAGCCACGCTGCAGGAGAAAAGACCAGGTGATCTTCTCCCATAAAGATTTTAGTTTAGGAAACCCTGTAGAGTCATTCCACTCTGTCCTATAGGGTCACTATGAGTCCAAATTGACTCAGTGGCATGAAACTACAGCAATGTGATGGTGAAGAGGCTTCAGCAGAGCTTCCAGACTAAGACTAAGACAGACTAGGAAGTAAGGCCTGGAAATCTACTTCCAAAAATCAGCCCATGAAAACCCTACGGATCACAACAATCTGATCTGAGTGTTTTGTTCCATTGTGCACAGGGTTGCCATGAGTCGAGGGCTAACTCCACATACAGCAGCTAACCACAACAGTGTGGTTGGAAAAACAGAACTGATTAACAGGACTGGTTAAGGGGCTTGGGTTAACTTAATAAAAGATGAAGAGCCATGGAAAGGTTTTTGTTTGGTTGGTTGGTTGACTGATTTTGAAAAAGTTAAATTAAAAATAACAGAATGACTTAAACAGAAAATGACTTAAACTAGAAAAAGTAGTCTGGAGTCTAGAATGAACTGGAGGAGGGGAAACTGGGGACAGCCGGCCCCAACAGGACCTATGGCAATAGCCCAGGTAAGAAAGAAATCAGGGTCTTAAATAGTAAGCTATCAGTGGGAATGGAAACAAAGAAATTTATTTTTTAGAGTTGGTGTTATTGGTGACTGAAGCTTGTTTGCTGTTAGTTGACTCCGATTTTAGGCTGGTCTAGCCTCTGAGCCCACATTCCACCTCTACTTTCTGAAAGCTCAGCCTCTGTCAGAGGTAAGATGTCTCTTACTGTAGGGTATCCCTCCCTCAATTAAGGAACATCTCTGTCCACTGCTTCCTTGTGACCAGATGAAAGTCAGCTCCAGCCAGCACACAGCCACGCCCACTCCCAGTGCTGTGGAGCAGCATCCTTTGAGAAAAGTCAGTCCCAGCCAGCACACAGCCACGCCCACTCCCAGTCCTGTGGAGCAATACCTTTGAAGGGTAGATGCCAGTAGCAGGAGCTCTCACTGGACAACTCAAGAAACCTCTGGGCAGCACAGTCCCTTCAGCTATTTCTAGTGTGACTTCTACATTTAGAAGCAGGCAACATTCTGTAAAAACTCATTTTCTTCTGCCTCCCTCAAGCAGAAAATTTTAATCCTAAACCTTTATGCTAAATGACACAGTGTTTGAGAATTTAGCTTACTTTTTCCCCACATTATAACCATGCTATTTATACCCCCTAAGTATATGCTAAAAGCTCCAAATACTACAGTCCCAACTCAAGCAGCAGTCAAATTACAATTAATGTGGCCCCTAACTGTATTAAAGGAACCTGGTTGTGCAGTGATTAACAGCCCGGCTACGAAGCAAAAGGGTGGCAGTTCCAACCCACCAGCCATTCCTTGGAAACCCGACGAGGCAGTTCTACTCTGTCCTACAGGATCGCTGTGAGTTGGAATCCACTCGACGGTGGTGGGTTTGGTTTTAACTATATTAACACCATGATGTCAAGCTGGACGGGGTGGGGTGGTGGGGAGGCATACAATAACAGTACAGTAATTGTGGAATATAAGTCTTAACCCCTGTGCCAAACACACCTCCAAAAGTAGTATCCTAAGCTTGGAAATGAGCACCCTCTAAGAGGTCCTCAGATCCTGGGGTCATTTTGAAAGATTTATTTCTTTAAGGGCGTTCTTTGGAAGTATGAGAAATCTAGCTTTAAAAAAAAATTCTACACTTAACATCTTGTTCACATTGATACCATAAAAGAAATTGAGACACGTGACAAAAAAAAAAAAAATACTTGTTTTACTTATTTGTAGTACCCACTACAAAGAGTCAGATGACTTACAAATGATTTAATTGGCTCCTATCTGAAGTACTGAAGAAACACAGAAATGTATAATACATGGGTCTGGTCACATGCTTGGCTGGCAGTATGACAGGCATTTTTCCCCCAATTTTCTATTTGGAAAATTGTCAAACCTACAGAAAAGTTGAATGAATAGTACATCATTCAAGGACACCATATGCCCTTCACTTAGATTCACTAGTAGTTAAAATTTTTACCATATTTGCTTTCTCTTTCTCTCTTCCCTCATGTCTCTGTGTATATATGTACATATACACACACACACATACATATGCTGAACCATTTGAAAGTAAATTGTAGGCATCTTGACACTCCACCCTACATGATTCAGTAAGCATCCCTTAAGAACAATACAATCTCTTTCCTAATCATAATGCCATTATCATAGCCAAGAAATCTAACATTGATATGTTAAAGGTTAATTTTCAAAAAAAGGTAAAATTATGACCCTCATACAGCTATAAAATGAACACATGTCCAAGATTTAATTTAATTCATTATTAATGAGGGAACAGTAAGATGTTACACCCAGTGCAAAAGAGAACTCAAAGAACAGACACAGTTGTAGATTAGAAATAGTGATACGAGCCAAAAAAAAAAAAAAAAACCACCCTAAAAACCAAACGCACTGCTGTCGAAGTGATTCCGACTCATAGCATCCCTATAGGGCAGAGTAGAACTGTCCATAGCGTTCCCAAGGCTGAAATCTTTATGGAAGCAGATTGTCACATCTTTCTCCCACAGAGTAGCTGGTGGGTTCGAACCACTGACCTTTTGGTTCGCAGCCAAGAACTTAGCCACTTCACTACGAGGGCTCCAAAATGAGCAAAGGGAAGCAAAACTGGCTTCTTTATGGCTATATGAAGAATTATTTTGCATTGCTAACAGTTATCTACAATTTACAAAGTATAAAATGACTCAGAGAATATTATTCAAATCTACCCACCAAACACTAATGCCAACGATGAAGAAATTGAAGATTTTTACCAACTTCCGCATGCTGAAATTGATCAAACATGCAATCAAGATGCATTGATAATTGCTGATGGTTGGGATGCAAAAGTTGGAAACAAGGAGGAGGGATCTGTAGTTGGAAAATATGGCCTTGGTGATAGAAACGATGCCAGAGATTGCATGATAGAATTTTGCAAAATAAACGACTTATTCACTGCAAATACCTTTTGTCAACAACGTAAACGACTATACATGTGGGCCTGGCCAGATGGAATATGCAGGAATCAAATCAATTACATCTGTGGAAAAAGACAATGGAGAAGCTCAATATTATCAGTCATAACAAGGCCAGGGGCCGACTGCTCATATGCAAGTTCAAATTGAAGTTGAAGAAAATTAAAACCAGTTCACAAGAGCCAAAATACAACCTTGAGTATATCCCACCTAAATTTAGAGACCATCTCAAGAATAGATTTGACACACTGAGCACTAATGACTGAAGACCAGATGAGTTTGTGGGATGACATCAAGGACATCATACATGAAGAAAGCAAAAAGTCATTAAAGAGACAGGAAAGAAAGAAAAGACCAAAAGATGTCAGAAGAGACTCAGAAACTTGCTGTTGAATGTAGAGTAGCTACAGTGAAAAAGGAAGAAGGGGAGCTGAACAAAAGATTTCAAAGAGCAGCCCAAGAAAACCAAGTAAAGTATTATAATGAAACATGCAAAGACTTGGAGTTAGAAAACCAAAAGGGAAGAACACGCTCTGCGTTTCTCAAGCTGAAAGAATTGAAGAAAAATTCAAGCCTCGAGTTACAATATTACAGGGTTGCTATGAGTTGGAATCGACTCGATGGCAATGGGTTTGTTTGTTTGTTTTTGGTGAGGTGCAAAATATTGAATGATGCAGGAAGCATCAAAAGAAGGTGGAAAGAATACACAGAGTCAGTGTACCAAAAAGAATTGGTCAATGTTCAACCCTTTCAGGAGGTAGCATATGATCAAGAACTGATGATATTGAAGGAAGAAGTCCAAGCTGCACTGAAGGCATTGGTGAAAAATAAGGCTCCAGAATTGACAGAATACCAATTGAGATGTTTCAGTAAATGGATGCAACGCTGGAAGCGCTCACTCATCTATGCCAAGAAATTTGGAAGACAGCTAGCTGGCCAGCTGACTGGAAGAGATCCATATTTGTGGCCATTCCAAAGAAAGGTGACCCAACAGAATGAGGAAATTATTGAACAATATAATTAATATCACACACAATTAAAATTTTGCTGAAGATAGTTTAAAAGCTATTGCAGTAGTACATTGACAGGGAACTATGAGAAATTCAAGCCAGATTCAGAAGAGGGTGTGGAATGAGGAATAGCATTGTTGATGTCAGATGGATCTTGACTGAAAGCAGAGAATACCAGAAAGATGTTTACTTGTGTTTTATTGACTATGCAAGGCATTCAACTGTGTGGATCATAACAAATTATGGATAACATTGCAAAGAGTGGGAATTTCAGAACACTTAATTGTGTAGAACCTGTACATAGACCAAGAGACAATCATTTGAACATAACAAGGGGATACTACATGGTTTAAAATCAGGAAAGGTGTGTGTCAAGGTTGTATCCTTTCACAGTATTTATTCAATCTGTATGCTGAGCAAATAATCTGAGAAGCTGGACTATATGAAGAAGAACATGGCATTGGGTTTGGAGGAGGACTCATTAACAACCTTCCATATGCAGATTATACAACCTTGCTTGCAGAAAGTGAAGAGGACCTGCAGCACTTACTGAAGAAGATCAAGGACTACGGCCTTCAGTATGGATTATACCTTAACATAAGGAAAACAAAAATCCTCACAACTGGAGCAACAGGCAACATCATGATAAACGGAGAAAATATTGAAGTTGTCAAGGATTTCATTTTACTCGGATCCACAATCAACGCCCATGGAAGCAGCAGTCGAGAAATCAAATGACATATTGCATTGGGGAAATCTGCTGCAAAGACATCTTTAAAGAGTTAAAAAGCAAAAATGTCACTTTGAGAAATTAGGTGCACCCGACCCAAGCCATGGTATTTTCAATTGCTTCATATGCATGTGAAAGCATTGATGCATTTGAATTACGGTGTTGATGAAGAGTACTGAATATACCATGGACTACTAGAGGAACGAACAAATCTGTCCTGGAAGAAGTACAGCCCAAATGCTTCTTAGAAGCAAGGATGGTGGGATTTCATCTCAAGTACTTTGGACATGTTATTAGCAGGGACCAGTCACTAGAGAAGGACACCATGCTTGGTATAGTACAAGGTCAGTGAAAAAGAGGAAGATCATCAACAAGATGGATTGATACAGTAGCTGCAAAGATAGGCTCAGGCATAGCAATGATTGTGAGGATGGCGCAGGACAGGGCAGAATTTCGTTCGATTGTACGTAGGGTTGCTATGAGTCTGAACCGACTCAACAGCACCTAACAACAACAAAACAGCTCAAAGGTGTAGAGCTCCTACAGGGACAGAATTAGATATCCAGGAAGAGCGTGCTGCAGACTAGGGGTTTGCAAACTTTTTTTGTAAAAGGCCACATAGTAAATATTTTAGTCTTTGTGAGCCATATGGTTTTTTTTTTGTGTGTGTGTGTGGTTCTGTATGTCAGCCTTGCCTCTTAACCACTAAACCTCATGACATTTTTGACAATTAGTTCTAAATTATAACACTGGGTCAATCAAACTTATTGTGTGGGTCTTTATTTTAAATATATGAAAGCCATGCACTTATATTATGTGTGTTCCAAGAAGTGATCTTTGTCAATAAAATATTATATATGGAAATGTTTAATGAAAATTTCCTGAGAGCATAAAAAGTAATATAAATAGGCTAATTTTGAACTGAGAAAAGGATTTAGCCTTATTTTGTTCCAGCATGATCAAGTGATGATGATAACAGTGATACTCAAAACAAGTTAATACAAACCTTGTTTTAGAATCATATAAGTTCATATTGGATGCGTGCTGTTAATCTTTGTCCTGGTTCTAGTCCCAGCTTTTGTCCCAGCTCAGGTATTCAGAATAAACCTCCAGCTGACTTTAGATGTCTAGCCTTAGAACCAATGCCACTTACAGCTAATGATGTCTTATTTGGCAGTAGTCCCTGTACTTAGCCATATGGTCTTTTGTGCAACTACTGAACTCTGCTGTTGAGCATGAAAGCAGCCATAGACAATACATGAACAAATGATCGTGGTTGTATTCCAATAAAACTTTATTTACAAAAATAGGCAGTTGGTGGATTTTTCCCACTGGCTAATTACCTGCTCTAAACAATGCATGGTTTTCCATTGAAACACAAAATCTCCCCAACAAATAAGGAAGTAAGATATCTTACACTTTTGAAGAGATAACTGTATAATCATGTAACAAGTGAGTGAGAGACTAATTCTCCCCCAAAGTTGGTTTGTGAAATACAATACCTTCAAGATGCACGTCAAAAGTGGAAGTGGGAAGGATCTCATTGTCAAATAAGAAAGATAGCAAACCACAGTTTTTACTTAGATATCCGTAACGTTCTCAGTATGTTAAAAGCTCTGAGAAGTCCTGCAATATCCGGTTTAACTTTGTGTAACCCAGAGTTTCTCAAACTTGAAATGCCTTTGTTTTTTAAAAAGATACAATTGTGAATCGAAAAACCCAACAAAACAAAACAAACAAAAACAGTATTCTTGGAACACGCTTTGGAATACTCATGTGGACAAAAAACAAGGCAGATATTCTGAGAACATAGAGATCTGTGTGGACGGAGCCCGGGGAAGTGTGAGATTTAGACGGCTGGAGAAAAGGATGCACGTGTGTTCCAGGCGGGGCCTGAAGAGCAAGATTATGATGTAGAGAAGGGGACATGGAGGGTGCAAGGCTCTTAGAGCTGAGTGTTCATATTGCTGTGTAATATGAAGTCTGGTCCTAAAAAAAAGGATCGTTGTCTCAGTTCCGAGGAGAACCTGAGGCCCGAGTATCCCGTTGTGGACTATGGAATGGAATTTCGAACACCTGGCCCTCAATGTTTTCCTTTGGGGCCCTGGTGATCATTTCCAACAGAATTTAAAGGCCATACAATGTGCTCCTTCTGTTTACGGATTGTATATCAATAGAGTGGAGCCCTGGCGGTGCAGTGGTTAAGAGCTCAGCTGCTAACCAAAGGGTCAGCAGTTCGAATCCACCACTTTGGAAACTGTATGGGGCAGTTCTACTCTGTCCTATAGGGCTGCTATGAGTCGGAATTGGCTCAATGGCAACAGGTCCGGGTTATATCAATAGAGCATATTTAATAACCATTAATTCTGAGATGGTATAACAGAGTCCATGGGTGGTGCAAATGGTTAATGCATTCTGCAGCTAATCGAAGGTTGGACGTTTGAGTCCACCCAAAGGCACCTCAGAAGAAAGGCCTGGCAATCTACTCCCGAAAAATCAGCCATTGAAAACCCTATGGAGCACAGTTCTACTCTGATACACTTGGGGCCGCGATGAGTCAGAGTCGACTCCACAGCAAGGAGTTTAATTTAGATAACAAGCCAAAGAAAACCCAGCTAGGGGAGCAAATGGTGCTGACAGAAACCTCAGGGTAAAACTGGGTTGGCTCATGCAGTCTCTCCCTGGAGCCACCAGATGGTGCACGGAGTCCACGGTGGATGCAAAGTCAGGCCTGCAAGTTCCTCCCAGTTCTGGCAGAAGGTCCCTGGGAAATGTGTTACTGTGTTTCCTCGTATGTGGAGTGTCCTGTCACGTTTTTTACTTCATTCTAGCGGTGTGTGTGGAATGCCGTCCTGCACAGCGGAGCTCGCCTAGTCCTCTTCTTGCTGGGTAGACTGTCAGCAGTTTTCTCCTGGTCTGAAAAGTCTCAAAACCGCTTCTCATCTTGCACATTTGCTCTCCCTGGAACTAGAAGTAGGGAACACTGAGCTTCCATTTTGAAACCCACAATTGTGATGAAATACCATCATTAGGAAAAATATCTGAAGCATTGTTTATTAGGGCAACCACATTTCTGGCATGAAAACAAACCCTGCAGACATTTTGTTACTTGGGTATTCTTACTGCTAACACAGTGGGGAGTAAGGTTTTTACATAATCCCAAACCTCAGCCCTCAAGAGTTAATGGTGTTACTCATGTCGTTGGGGCATGAAAGAGAAGACTTTCATTTTTGGGTGGTTATTGCTTGCCCAGAGTGGTGTAATGAGCCATAAGGCCGAAGGCCAACGTGCTTGGGCCACCCATGCAGTGAAATAATCCCCCAGCAATGCACTGCCTGGAATGGAAATGAAAGGAAAGCAAGCAGTCATTCCAGGGCACTTACTAAATGTGACTGACAGTCCTTCAGTCTAAACCGTGTTTGACTTACAACACTGTAAGTCTCAGATTTGGGAGTTATTAAATAGATACCAGGAAATGATCAAAATCAAGCAATTGCAACAGCATTCTTGTCAATCTCTGGGTCTTAAGCTGTGAGCTCTGCTCTTATTTTCAGTTCTAATAGCAATGAATAATTAATAACCTAGTTTTTGAATGGAAACTACATTTCAATGGATGGGGGGGATGCTTACAGAAGGGCTGCTGAGAGTTACTGTTTATTTCTTTCCTTCTTTCTTTTTTTTATTTTCCCCATACAAGAATTTATACCTACACTGTTACGTGTCCGATTGCTCCCCCACACTGTGACAGCACACGCCTCCTTTCCACCTCTTTTCTTTTTCTTTTTGAAGTAAGGTCCTAGACGTGAAGACAGAAGCAATATTCAAGTATATTATGGCCTAAATTTTTGATCCAATGAGAATTGTGTGAATAATGAACAGCAGAATATAGTATCTACTTTGGCACCTACTGTATACTAGCCACTCTGTTTCATGTTTTATAGTTTCTCATTTAATCCTCACAGCAACTATTTGGCAATTGGCAATGGCCCAGTTTTCCAGATGAGGAACCTATGCTCAGAAAGCTTCAGTAGCATGTCCAAAGGCACACAGCTAGTGAGTGTTGGAGCCTGGAGGTGGAACCAAGTATGTCTGACTCCAAAGCCTGTGTTCTTTCTTCTTCACTGTCATTTCATAGACTCACGGAACCTCCAAGTTGAAAGGGATCTGGGAGATCACTTAGATGAGCCTCTACATAATGCATGAATCCCTTTGCAGCATTCTCCGTAAGCTGAAAGCCAAACAAGTGTGAATATGCTGGAAATCAAAAGCTGACAACTAAAAAGAAATAAGACTTCAGAAATTCAGAGAATGGGCCTAAGTAAATCTAAAAGATTTTGTTTCTAATTTCTTTAAAAATGGAATATATTTTAAAATGTTAATTTAATATATAAAAATTTATATATATATAATATATATAAATACATATATATATATTTTAATGGAGAATTTAAATCTGTGAGAGGACTGTAGATAAGCCTGAAGGAATTAGTTCAGAGGGTTGTGCTCTCAGCCCAGCTCTAAAGGGAAGAGTTGAAGAAAAGTGACCAGGAAAATGAGGCACATATTGGTATGGGTGGAGTCACTGTAATGTTCTGAAGATGTGTGTGTTTCTATAATTAAAAGAGGAATGTTACTATCTCAACATGCCCTCCTAGAAAGAGTCTAGAAAGATTAAAAAAAAAAAGACCAAACCTGTTGCTGTTGAGTTGATTCCAACTCATGGCAACCCCATGTGTTACAGAGGAGAACTGCTCCACAGGGTTTTTTCCCCCACATAGGGTTTTCTTGGCTGTAATCTTTATAGAAGCAGTTTGCCAGACCTTTCTTCCGCTGAGCCTCTGGGTGGGTTCTCACTGCCAACCTTTAGGTTAGCAGTCGATCGCAAACCACTTGTGCCACCCAGGGACCCCTAGAAAAATAAGCTATGGTAAAAGGCACCCTCCTGATATCAGAGAACGTTAACTAAGTAGAGCAAGGGTAGGTGACTAAGTAGAGCTAGAAACAGAATCTTCTGCTGTGTGTCTCAATTTTTTTGTACCTCCTTGCTGCTTGTCTTGCTACCTCACACGTCTCTTGTGATGACTAGCTCTGTGTGAATTAGGTAAGGAAACCCAAAACCAGGTTTCAGTTTTCATTACATACCGGAAACTTGGCCTCAGATCACTGCAGAGTTCACTGTGGTTTGTGAACTCTTTGAGCAAACAGAGCCAAGTTTCTGCCATGTGTCGACTTCCACCAAGGCCAAGCAGGGATTGATGAGTTTGAGTAGGAACCAGGTAAAATTCCATAGCCTCAGTATTGCCATATTCTGGGGCGCAAATTGGCCTGGAATGAAACTGAGAAACCAAGAGCCTCTGCAAATCTGAGCTGCTGAGTCTCTCTCAGATCGAGTTATGAAATAATTTGGGAGAGAGAGAGAAAAGGATGGAATGATTTAAGAGGTGTGCATATTCATTTGCAAATGAAATTATGGAAGTTGCTAGTGGGATTTATATTGGTAATTAAGTGATAATGGCTATGTAAAGCTGCTTGAGTTGAAATTCCTATAAAATACTGAAGGGACTGAGTCTCTTTTGAGAAATGTCTTATTGTTTAGCATTTTCAGAAGCAGTTTATGTTTCTATTGTACCTTACAGCCACTAACAAGTAACTCCTCAAAGCATTCTTGTGAGGCAGTCCATTGGGCTAAACTATATGTGATCCCCCAAAGACTGTTAGTCTATATGCAGAGCCTGTGTTAGACCACCTTCGCCCTCCAGGGTAGAGAAGGAAGGACAAGAAAACGTCTTCAAATGACATGGCAAGGTAGAGAGTGTTTTGTTTTGTTCTAAATCATTAAGATCCTCGGTATAACCATCTTGAAATTATCCCAATAAATTAAGGGAATTAGGGGAATTATGAAGAAACCAGGTACGAAGATGAGGGAAGACTTTACCTTGTCTATTAAGTGCGACTTCTCCAGCCTCCGCCCACCCATACAAACATCCAAGTTTAAACTGGTGTGTAAAAAAATAATTACTCTCTTCCCAAGACTGGAAAAAAGAATAAAGGAGAAAAACAAGAGTTTGGACAAAGTCCAAACTGGATAACCAGTCTTTGATTAGTTAATAGCTGCCTCCTCTCTACATATATTATTTTGTATTTAGAAAGAGAGTCTCGTTTATCTGCATACGTGCACTGCAATGAGTTACATCTCTTAAAACATAGTCGTGCTATAGCTTATGTTCTCCTTTCCCTTAATGGTGGGAGGCTAAATAAACATTCGATTCTAACACTAAGAATACTGGAAACCTGCCTTTTTCAAGAATTTCCAATTGTAAATATTCAAGGTGTAGCTTGTTTACGGTAAGTACTGAAAAAGGCTCAGCTTCTCTTTATATTTGTTCCTGTCAGCGTTCTAAAATGCTCTTTCAATTCTTTTGGTTATATGAGAGAGGGCGTGAGTGTGTGTACATGTATGCACGGAAAGACAGAGACGTTACACAAGACCGACTTTTTTTTTAAAATAATATTTTATTGTGGTTTAGGTGAAAGTTTACACAGCAAATTAGGCTCTGCTTTAACAATTTTTATACAAATTATTCCATGCCATTGGTTACAATGTTTACAATATGTCAGTATTCTCAGTATTTCCATTCTGTTTGTTCTGTTTTCATTGATCTATCTTTCCTTCCTCTCCTTGCCTTCTCATCTTTGCTTTTGGGTAACTGTTGACCGTTTGGTCTCATATAGCTAATTGTTTAAGGGAGCACATTACTTATGGGTGACATTGTTTATTTTATAAGCCAATCTATTATTTGGGTAAAAGGTGACCTGTAGAAACAGCTTCAGTTCAAAGTTCGAAGGGTATCAGGGTAATAGTCTCAGGGGTTCATCTAGTCTCTATCTGCCCAGTAGGTCTGGCCTTTTATAAGAATTTGAGTTTTGTTCTACATTTTTCTCTCATTCTACCTGGGACCTTCTATTGTGTCTGTAGTCAGAACGGTCTGTAGTGGTAGCCGTGTATCATCTAGTTCTTCTGGTCTCAGGCTAGAAGAGGCTGTGGCTTGTGTGGGTTATTAGTCTCATGGACTAGTTTCTTCTCTGGGCCTTTGATTTCCTTCATTCTCTTTTACTCCATATGAATAGAGACCAATGTTGGTATGCTAGACAGCCTCTCGCAAGCTGTAAAGACCCCAGGCACTACTCACCAAACTAGGATGTAGAACATTATCTTTGTGAACTGTGTTATGCCAATTGACTAAGTTGTCCCCCGAGATTATGATCCCAAGCCTTTTGACCCAGTAAACTAACCCCACAATTTTTTTGGATATGTCTAGGAAGCCTCTGTAAGTGTGTCACCTATGTAGTTTGTTATATATATGGATACACATACAGCACACACAAATGTGTGTATCCATATGCCTACACATACATCTATACATGCACATGCATTTAGAACTGACTTTTAAAAACATAACTTGATTCAGTGCTGACCTTTCCTTTTAGCATGTTGAGATTGATATCTACACCTGACATATATCAACAAGCCTTGTGCTTTTTTTAGCTGCCATGGAGTTGGTCTCCAAAGCATGGCCACCCATGCACAATGAAACAAAACACTACCCAGTTCTGCACCATCCTCATGATCGATTACAGATCGGACTATTGTGAACCACAGGGCTTTCACTGGCTGATTTTCAGAAGTAGATCACCAGCCTTTCTTCCTAGTCTGTCTTAGTCTGGAGGCTCTGCTGAAACTTGTTCAGCATTATAGCAACATACAAGCCACCATGGATGGTGACTGCACGGGAGGTGCTTTGCTGGGAATCCAACCCAGGTCTCCCATGTGGAAGAGGAGAATTCTACCACTGTATCACCACTGCCCTTGGTATAAGCCTTGTAATACAGGGGATTCAGTGAGGCACAAACGCATGGAGATGGCCTTCATCAGGCCTTGCTATCTAGTTGGGAGAGAAAACAAAGTGTCAAACCAGAGGGACAGTTGGGAGTTCAGTGGAGAGCACGTTTAGGTCCTGTGGCAAATTGGGGCAAGTTCAGAGGGAGGAGGAGATGGTCTTCCTGGGCCCTGAAGCAGCGATGACAAAGGTCTCTGGAGAGAGGAGAAATGGGGCTCCAGGAGGCAAAGCACAGATGGGACTGCTGGTGTCCTGTCAAGAGTGAGAGGTCAGTTTGGCAGGTAAATCTGAGGGTGAAGGCCAAACTGAGGAA
This sequence comes from Trichechus manatus latirostris, assembly GCF_000243295.1. Classification (NCBI taxonomy): domain Eukaryota; kingdom Metazoa; phylum Chordata; class Mammalia; order Sirenia; family Trichechidae; genus Trichechus; species Trichechus manatus. The sequence continues at coordinate 4,229,887 of NW_004443957.1, read as the reverse complement.
GTTTAAAAGTATCCTTTTACTCAAGAGAATACTTAAGCCAGCCTTTTAGGAAGTTGAGCCTAGCTGCCATGAGCAGGGTAGGCTAGCCTGGAGAGCTGAAGCACCCAGGAGTCAGCAGGCTTTTGTAAGAGTCAGCCTGCAGGATGAGGGCCTGTGGGCTGGGCATGAAACTAGTCTGGAGAGGATGGATCTCAGCAACATAAGAGAGGAGGAATGCTTCATTTTCTACATTTACTGAGTGTGCTCCGTCCAGGGCTGAAAAAACAGAGATCCGGTTGGGGAGAACGAAAGGCAACTTTATTGATTGGCCAAGCAAGGAGACAGTCAGGGCTAAGTGCCTTCGAAGACTGCTCACAGGCAGCTTGTTGAGGATGGTTTATCTATACAAAGATCAGTTACAAAATATAAGATGGCGCACAGACAGGTGTAGAGCTTTCCAGAATGAGTAAGCATTTTCCAGTGCCTGGGTTCGATACCTTGTGCTGGAGGAAGTTAGCCATTTTTGTTCATTAGCGTGTCAGCTCTCCATCCAGGGGTAGAGAATTTTCCATGCGTGAGGCAGTTAATGAGCTAAAGGTTATCTGGAGTGCCAAGATGGAGGGCAGGGCCCATTTCAGCCGGTCTGGCTAGCCAGTGACTATTTCTTTTCGAGGAAGTTCTGAAGAGAAAAAAAACAACTTCAGGAAATGGGCTGGGTGAGGGGCTGTCCTGAGGAGACAATGATTTTAAGAAAACGGCTCTAGCCCTGTCTTACTTAGGAGATAGAACTGCTGGATTTTTCACTCAAACCTCGGCTCCAAATCTCAGTTCTTTTCCCTATCTCGTGCTGCTCCTACTCTGCCTTGATGTGGGGAGTGGGGGTGGGAGGGAGGCACCCGTGAAGGGGGAAGAGGTCTGGGAAGGAATGGAGGAAGGGACCGCGGGCACTCAAGGATACTTTCAAGGTTTGAACAACTGTTTCATCCTTCAGGCATTAGAGGGATATATGAGAGATTTTCAAGGCCTTCGAAAAAGTTTGAAACCTGATAAGAAATTTATTGTCCTTAAAATAGGAAAAGAAAATATTCTAAATTAATAAATGCTTAATTAAATGTCTAAAAAAGGTAGTTAACATCTTAACGTAGCAATCATGACTCAGTTCAGCTCTTATGTAATGATTTATTAGTGTGGGATGTGGGAGCATTTGAACACGGTTGATAGAATGTGTGGTGGTGCCTCCAAACATGAGCGTGTCTAGGTCTGGGAAGGTTGTAATGCAGCCCTGGGCACTGAGTGAGGACCATAGAGGATGATGGCATTTGTGTCTGAAATGTAAAGGGAGGGAAAACTGAAGAACAGGGACAGCATTTTAAGTGTCTATTTGCTGAATCTTCATGTTTATTCCAAAATGTTTCAGTGCATACCCACTCTTTCTGGGGATCCCTAGACTATATGCCCTATAAATACCGTAGGTCTCCACAGCTCAGCTGATTTTATAGTCCGTGTTCTCAACGTAATAAGCTCCATGTTTTCCATCACCATTTCCTGGTTGCCATATTGTTTTTGAGGCCAAGATGAGACTGGAGATCTGGAAGATAGTGGCTATTTAACCAAGGCCTGTCTATTAGAAATGAGGCATATTTTGGAGATGACTGCGCCTATTAGGAGTTGCCAGAGATGAACGGAATTGTCATATTACGTTAAGTATAATCCATTACAGACCTTATACATTTTCTCTTCCGCTGCTTAGCTACTTCTAGTTGTTTCCAAAGAATGCTAATTTAAAATTTTTACTGTTGATGTCCAAGACTAAGGTTCAGGCCAATATCTTAGTTTTTGAAATACTGTAGAGCAAAGTTATCTTTCAGAATTATACAAAGACATGTAACAGAAGACAGGAGCAAATCATGTCAACCAGGTATCTGAAAACACACACACACACAGAAGACAGGAGCAAATCATGTCAACCAGGCATCTGAAAACACACACACACACACACACACACACACACACACATACATCTAATGGTCATTTATAATGGCAGCACCTACTAGAAAATGACTACAGAGCAGACACTTTGCCGTGCACTTTGCATGTGTGAATTCATTTAATAAATGAATAAATGAACTATCAACTAAATCATTGCTGTGTTTTAATTTTTGGCTTCTCTTTCTCCCTCCCCCTTTGCTCCCCTTGACCTTTCAACTTCTCATGCTTTCCGTTTTGGCAAGCTCATCAAAGATTTAAATACCCTCCCCAAATATACACCAGTTTCCATGACCTTTCTCCTGTGCCTACAAGATAGCTTTGCCTGTCCCATCCATAACATATAAGAAGTCTGACAGAGAGCTGAGCGCAAACTCCTGGCCAGCTTACTGGCTCAGTGACCTTGGATAAAGCACCTAATCTCTCCATCTCAGTTTCTTCATCAATTACACTTCATCCCCTGGACTTTGAAATCAGACAAATATGAATGTGAATCAAAGTTCAGTTACTTACAAGCTGGTTACTTGGGGCAATCATCAGCCTCAATACTTTCCTGAAACTTGAGTGGCCTAAGAAAGGGGAATAAAGACATTAGTCTTACAGGACTGTTGCAAGAATTAAATGATAATCTATGTGTATTTGTCAGGAATGATTTTAGTGAAAGAAACAGAAAGTCAACAGGGCTAAGTAAAAGTGAGACTTTAGTATAAGACTTGTGGCATGTTTCATGGAATCCAAGTGTGGGAATGTAGCTTGGCTTTGTATGTGAACTTTGAGCTCTCCTCCACCTGTCACCCCTGATCCCCTGAATATCTTCACACTTCCCTTCCTTCAGACTAGCTGCCTCTGCTTTTCCAGTCTTCCAAGCTTGGTCTTGTACAGCTTCAGCCACTTAGAAGGAAACTAAACTGACCCTCTCTTGGATGCCAAATCCAAAAGTCTGACAGAAGGGACTTAATTGGCCCACTTTGGGTCAGGTGACTTTCACCCTTATCCCAACTAGCTGTAACCAAGAAACAGGATCATATTATCCCCAACATGTCAAGGAAGGGATGAGTGTGGTGAAAATTATAGGAGACAATAAGTAGAATAACTGAGAACTGTGACAAATGTCAAGTAGCATTTTCTCTCATTTTAATTCATCATGGCCTAATGAGGACTTTCCATCTTTCTGTCCTCTTTCACCCCCTCAGTTCTCACCCAACCCTCGCCCAATGCCCTTCCTCCCTGTTCCCAAATCCAACCCAGGTTTCAAGCTTTTATTCAAATTCCTCCTCTTCCAAGACACTCCCTCTAAATACCCTCATCTGTACAAGTCTCTTCCTTTTTTAAATTCTCATTACCCTTATAGTAGCCCTGGTGATGCAGTGGTTAAGAGCTCAACTGTTAACCAAAAGGTCAGCGGCTTGAATCCACCAGTCAGTCACTCCTTAGAAACCCTATGGGGCAGTTCTGCTTGGTCCTATACATTTACCATGAGTCAGAATCAACTCGATGGCAACGGGATTGGTTTATTACCCTTACAGTTGTTTTCAAATAGTTTAGTTCTTAATTGTTTTCTTTTTCTTTTTCTTCTTCTTTTTTTTTTGTATTTTGTTGTTGTTGAGAACATACACAGCAAAACATATACCAGTTCAACAGTTTCTACATGTGTAATTCAGTGACATTGATTACATTCTATGAGTTGTGCAGCCATTCTCTCCCTCTTTTTCTGAGTTGTTCTTCCCCCATTAACATTAAGTCACTGCTCCCTAAGGTTCCCGTCTAATCTTTCAAGTTGCTGTTGTCAATTTGATCCCATATAGAGAGATCTTGAAAAAGCACAATGCTCAAGGCAGACATTCTTTACTAGTTAAGATAGACTATTGTTTGGTTTTAAGAAGACTTCAGGGGATATTTTTGGTCTAAGGGTTAAAGATTTTCTCAGGGCAATAGTTTCAGGGGTTCATCCACCATCCATGGCTCCAGAAAGTCTAGAGTCCATGTGAATTTGAAATTCTGTTCTGCATTTTCCCCCTTTTGATCAGGATTCTTCTATGGAATCTTTGATCAGAATGTTTCATAGTGGTAGCAGGGCACCATCCAGTTCTTCTGGTTTCATGGCAAAGGAGACAGTTGTTTATGGAGGCAATTGGCCACACATTCCGTATCCTCCTCCTATTCCTGACTCTCTTTCTTCCTCTGTTGCTCCAGGTGAATAGAGACCAATTGTCATGACTTGGATGGCCACTTGCAAGCTTTTAAGACCCCAGGCACTACGAAACAAACTAGGAGGTAGAACAGAAGCACTAAACACGTTATTAGGCCAATTGACTGGGATGTCCCATGAAACCATGACTCTAAACCTCCAAACCAAGGAACCAAATCCCATGAAGTTTTTGCTTGTACAGAAGCAGCCTTAGAATCTACTCTTTTTTTTTTAAATCACTGTTTTAAGTATATCTATCACACAACTTTTGCCAATTCAACTTTTTACAGGTGCACAACTTATTGACAGGAATTGCAATAATCAGTTGTGCAACCCTACCTTAATCAATGCGATTTTTCCATCACAGTTAACCCACCCTTCCGCCCTCCCTCCTGTCCGCGGTAACCACTAAGAAACTTTGGTATCTATACATTTGCCTATCCTTGTCTTTTTATATAAGGGAGGTCATACAATATTTGTCCTTTTGTGATTGACTTATTTCACTCAGCATAATGTCTTCAAGTTCCATCCATACTGTAGCATGTATCAAAACTTCATTTCTCCTACTGGCTAAGTAGTATTCCATTATATGTATGCCCCACATTTTGTTTACCCATTCATCTGTTGATGGGTGTTTAGGTTGTTTCCATCTTTTGGCTATTGTTAATAGTGTTGAGCGAACATTGGTGTACAAGCTTCTGTTTGAGTCTCTCCTTTCAAGTCTTTTGGGTATATACCTAGGAGTGGAATTTCTGAGTCATATGATAGTTCTATTTTTAGTTTTTTTGAGGAACCACCACCCTGTTTTCCACAGCAGCTGTACCATTTTGCATTCCTACCAACAATGGATAAGAGCCTCAATTTCCCCACACCTTCGTTTGATATTTTCTGTTTTTGTTTTTTTTTAAATCTTAACCATCATAGTGGGAGTGAAATGGTATCTCACAGTGGTTTTGATTTGCATCTCTCTGATGGCTAATGACATTGAACATCTTTTCTTGTGTTCTTAATTGTTTTCTGATTGGTCCCTGGCCTAGATTCTAAGCAACCTGAGGACAAATAATGTGTCTTATTGTGTTCTTTGAGACCCTGTGATATTTTGGCACATTTCAGGGTAGAATCCTTGCCTTCCACGTGGGAGACCCAGGTTTGATTCTCAGCCAAAGTGCCTCAAACGCAGCCACCACCCATCTGTCACTGGAGGCTTGTGTGTTGTGTGATGCTAAACAGGCTTCGGTGGAGTTTCCAGACTAAGACCAACTAGAAAAAAGGGCCTGGTGATCTACTTCTGAAAAATCAGCCAATGAAAACTCTAGAGATCACAATGATCTCATTCCATTCTGCATGGGTTCACCGTAAGTCAGGGGCCTACTGGATGGCAGCTAACAACAACAGTAAAGGAGGTGCTCAGAGTCCCTGGGTGGTGCAGAGGGTAACATACTCAGCTGCTAACCAAAAGGTTGGTGGTTCGAGTCCATCCAAAGGTGCCTTGGAGGAATGGCCCAGCAATCAGCTTCTGAAAAATCAGCCACTGAAAACCCTATGGAGCACAGTTCTATTCTGACATACATGGAGTCGGAGTTGGAGTTGACTTGATGGCAACCGATAGGAAGTACTCAGCAGCAGCCCTTGCCCTGTCACAACCCAGTGCAGCTCTTGGAAGGCAGGACACTGTTTTCAGGTTGCCTTACCACTCACCTGGAACTCGAGAGAGGCTCCATGGTAAATACAAAGCTTCCTTACATCCACAATCCAAAAGATTTAGTGAGAGTTGCTACTATTCTAGGTCTGAGGGTTATCTCCCCAAAATACCTCTGCGAAGTAACCAGTTCACCTAACTGGACCCATCTGAACCCAGGTCTCTTGGCTAATGGAGTTTCTGTCTCCCCAGGGTACCAGATCCTGGAAAGAAGTCTACTCCTTGTCTAAGTCAGCTGGTGATGGGCTTGCAGCCTGTTTTTTACCTGATTCCTGGTTTAATTTCACTCAGAAAGCCTGGGCAGGCCAGGTGGATGCTTCCCTGTGCTGATACTGACTTTGGGTCAAACAGGGAGACTTAATAGACAAGCATCATTACCAGGACAGCAAATTAGGATCTTTATCAAGAGGAGAAAAGTCTTGCCTTGGAAGAAAGCATCATATCTCAAAGTAAAACAAGAGGCCAGGACAGAGCTGAGCAGGTTGGGGACTTCAGAGTGTTTAAGCCCTGAGAAGGCTCAGCTACCCCTTTCCAAACATAACATAATATGAAAAAAGTAGACAAAAATAGAAGATGTTCAGGTATGTTGAAATTAATAACTCATTCCTAGATTTTTCTGTCAAAATTCTATACATGTTTATTGAAGCTAAAATTTTTGTTTTCTCCCTCCCTCCCTTCCTTCCTCCATTCCTTCCTTCTTTCCTTCCTCTAAGTCTCCCTTCCTTCCTCTTTCTTTCTGCTTTTGTTTACTATTTCCCTAAGCAAGAATGTAAGCAGTCTATTTGGGCTTTCAACTTACAGAGAATGCTGAAAAGGGATTCATGCATTATGTAGAGGCTCATCTAAGTGATCTCCCAGATCCCTTTCAACTTGGAGGTTCCGTGAGTCTATGAAATGACAGTGAAGAAGAAAGAACACAGGCTTTGGAGTCAGACATACTTGGTTCCACCTCCAAGCTCCAACACTCACTGGCTGTGTGCCTTTGGACGTGCTACTGAATCTATCCGAGCCTGAGTTCCTCATCTGGAAAACTGGGCCATTGCCAACTGCCGAATAGTTGCTGTGAAGATTAAGTGAGAAGCTATAAAATGGAAAGCAAGGATGAAAATGGAAGAATGTGTCAGAAAATCAGCCACTGGGAGCCTGAAAGGAAGTGCCGAAAGTGTGAAGACTGGGCTGCCAGAGCGTATGAGGACTGAGGGGTGAACAGTGAGTTTACCCTGAGGGCTGGCGCACTACCACTAATGAGGCTGCATGGCCAGCTCATTTCCAGAGTCTGGGCTGCCCCTGGGTGTTGTTGTTAGGTGCCGTTGAGTCGCTTCCAACTCATAGCAACCCTCCTATGAACAACAGAATGAAACACTGCCTGGTCCCATGCCATCCTCACAAGCCTTCTTATGCTTGAGCCTATTGTTGCAGCAACTGTGTTAATCCATCTGGTTGAGGGCCTTCCTCTTTTTTTGCTGACCCTCTACTTTATCAAGCATGATGTCCTTCTCCAGGGACTGGTCCCTCCTAATAACTTGATCAAAGTAAATGAGAAGAAGTCTCGCCACCCTGGCTTCTAAGGAGCATTCTGGCTATACTTCGCCAGAGACAAATTTGTTCATTCTTCCGGCAGTCCATGCTATGTTCAATATTCTTCATCAACATCATAATTCAAAGGCATCTATTCTTCTTCGGTCTTCATTATTCATTGTCCAGCTTTTGCATGCATATGAGGTGATTGAAGATACCACGGCTGCCCCTGTGTGCCCTGCCCTTTTTCCAAATGAATTCTTGTTCCTAATGCAGTTCCATATGTGGGACTGCCACCACCTTCAAGCTGCTCCTTTGAAGCTGCACACCTGGATTTGTCTCACCCCATTTGAACTTTCTGACTGCTGTCTCTTTTAATTCACTTACTCCTTCCACACATACTTTTGCCAGCCCCCAGGGTGCCTATCCTATGCTAGGGCTCCGTTCATGCCCAGCACTGGATCCATCTGTGCTGGGTCCTGCACCAGCTCCCCAATACCACACCCCCACACTTTAGGCCTATTCCTCCCTCCCTGGAGGCTTGCTGTGCCACCACGTGGTCCCTTAACCCCCACCAGGAGCAAACCCTGCTGCTCAGTCAATATTTGTTGATTAAATGAACACATACAAAAAAACTTTATTTATTTCCAATTATCACCCCCTCCCAGATCCCCAGCCCCTTTCAGACTGCTGTAACACACATGACTTTGCACCGTGAGGAGTTCAATGCTGGCAGCTTGTGCATAAGCAAGTCTCCCAGCTCTCAGGCAGCCATTATCAGCACCTCTTTGAGTTTTGATTGTCAAGTATCCCTAGGGCTTAAAAATGCTAATGGTGCTCTCTTCATATTGTTATAATAATACTTAGCACTTATGTCCTGCTATATAAAATCAGTTCAAGTGCTCCCACAAGCTCCTGGTGCAGAAGGTGCCCTGTTAGCACCCTGTTGTAGATGAGTAGCCGAGGGGGGCGAGGTTGGGTTAAGGCTACCCTTCGCTTTGATATGAAATACTAATTTTCAGCTATTCTCAGATACGTAACCACCCTGACCTTGAAGCAGCCCACTACTCTGGAGGTATGGGCTCTCCTCTCAGCGTGCTAATACTGCAGCATCTCCCCCATCCCACTAGAGGCCTGGCACTGGCAGGAGAGTGGCTGCCCTCCTTGCTTCTCAGAGGCCAAAACAAAACCCCGTCAGAGATGTGATAGAACATTCATAAACAAAAAAATCAGTTGCCATGGAGTCCGTTCTAACTCATGGTTACCCCACATGTCTCAGAATAGAACTATGCTTCATAGGGTTTTCAATGGCTGTTTTTTGGGTGTAGGTCACCAGGGCTTTCTTTCAAGATGCCTCCAAGTGGACTTGAACCACCAACCTTTCAGTTAGCAATCAGGTGCGTGAACCATTTGCACCACCCAGGGACTTCCGAACAATTAATTTGTTGCAGTTGTATTCACTGTGAAAACAATGTTGAGAAAGTTTATAAGCACTGGGAGAGGATGGACAGGATACCCCAGTGTCCCAGGTTAGAACAAGCAACCTGCCCTGTGGCAGAGGTTTGTTCCAATCACCTAGAGCAGCCCAGAGCACCTGCAGAGCCAGCAACTTCTCACCTGGTATGCCCTGGGAGAAAAGGAGAAACCCCATGGGCCACAAAACATTCCCCATAGTGCTCTCTATGGGCTGAAAGAGAAAAAAAAATTTTCCAAAAGACTACTGCCAAAATCCCCAAGAGTCTGTCAGTTTGTCGTACTGTGGTAGCTTGTATGTTGCTGTGATACTGGAAGCTATGCCACCAGTATTTCAAATATCAGCAGGGTCACCCATGGTAGACAGGTTTCAGCGAAGCTTCCAGACTAAGACAGAGTAGGAAGAAGGACCTGATGGTCTACTTCTGAAAAAATCGGCCAGTGAAAACCTTATGAATAGCAGCAAAACGTTATCTGATATAGTGCCAGAAGAAGAGCCCCTCAGGTTGGAAGGCACTCAAAATATGACTGCAGAAGAGCTGCTTCCTCAAAGTAAAGTTGACCTTAATGATGTGGATTGAGTAAGCTTTCGGGACCTTTATTTTATGTGATGTGACTCAAAATGAGAAGAAACAGCTGCAAACATCCATTAATAATAGGAACATGGAATGCACAAATTATGAATCTAGGAAATTTGGAAGCCATCAAAAATGAAATGGAATGCATAAAATCAATATCCTAGGCATTAGTGAGTTGAAATGGACTGGTATTGGCCATTCTGAACTGGACAATCATATGGTCTACTATGCCTAAAATGACAAATCAAAGAGGAATGGCATTGTGTTCATCATCCAGAAGAACATTTCAAGATCTATCCCGAAGTACAACGCTATCAGTGATAGGATGATATCCACACACCTACAAGGATGACAGTTAATAACAACTATTATTCAAATTTATGCACTAACTACTAAGGCCAAAGATGAAGAACCAAAACACCCAAACTTATTGCCATTGAGTTGATTCTGACTCATAGCGACCCTATAGGACAGAGTAAAACTGTCCCACAGGGTTTCCAAGGAATGGCTGGTGGATTCAAACTGCTGAACTTTTTGGTTAGCAGCCGAACTCTTAACCACTGCGCCACCACGTGAAGAAATAGAAGATTTTTACCAACTTCTAGAGTCTGAAATTGATCAAACATGCAATCAAGATGCATTAATAATTACTGGTGATTGGAATGGGAAACTTGGAAACAAGGAGGAGGGATTAGTAGTTGGAATATACAGCCTTGGTGATAGAAACAATGCCGGAGACTGCATGATAGAATTTCGTAAGACCAACAACTTCTTCATGGCAAACACCTTTTTTCAACAACACAAATGGCCACTGTACACATGGACTTCGACAGATGGAATACACAGAATCAAACTGTCTACATCTGTGGAAAGAGATGATGGAAATGCTCAATATCATCAGTCAGAACAAGGCCAGGGGCTGGCTTTGGAAGAGACCATCAATTGCTCAAATGCAAGTTCAAGCTGAAGTTGAAGAAAATTAGAACAAGTCCACAAGAGCCAAAGTACAATCTTGAGTATATCCCACCTGTAATTTAGAGACCATCTCAAGAATAGATTTGATGCATTAAACACTAGTGACTGAAGACCAGACAAATTGTCGAATAACATCAAGGACATCGTATATGAAGAAAACATGAGGTCATTAAAAAGACAGGAAAGAAATAAAAGGTCAAAATGGATGTCGAAAGAGACCCTGAAACTTGCTCTTGAACATAGTGTAGCTAAAGCAAAAGGAAGAAAGGATGAAGTAAGAGATGAACAGAAGATTTCAAAGGGTGACTTGAGAAGAAAAAGTAAAGTATTACGATGAAATGTGCAAAGATCTGGAGATAGAAAACTAAAAGAGAAGAACACGCTCAGCATTTCTCAAGCAAAAAGAACTGAAGAAAAAATTCATACCTCGAGTTGCAATAGTGAAGGATTCTACAGGGAAAATATTAAATGACTCAGGAAGCATTAAAAGAAGATGGAAGGAATACACAGAGTCAGTGTACCGAAAAGAATTGGTTGATGTTCAAACATTTCAGGGGGTAGCATATGATCAGGAACTGATGGTACTGAAGGAAGAGGTCCAAGCTGCACTGAAGGCATTGGCAAAAAACAAGGCTCCAGGAATTGACGGAATACCAATTGAGATGTTTCAACAAACGGATGCAGTGCTGGAGGTGTTCACTTATTTATGCCAAGAAATTTGGAAGACAGCTGCCTGGCCAACCGACTGGAAGAGATTCGTATTTGTACCCATTCCAAAGAAAGGTGATCCAACAGAAAGCAGAAATTATCAAACAATATCGTTAATATCATACACAAGTAAAATTTTGCTGAAGAGAGCTAAAAAGCGGTTGCAGTAGTACATTGACAAGGAACTTCCAGAAACTCAAGCCAGATTCAGAAGAGGATGTGGAACAAGGGATAGCATTGCATATGTCAGATGGATCTTGGCTGAAAGCAGAGAATACCAGAAAGATGTTTACCTGTGTTTTATTGACTATGCAAAGGCATTTGATTGTGTGGATCATAACAAATTATGGATACCATTGCGAAGAATGGGAATTCCAGATCACTTAATTGTGCTCATGAGAATCCTGTACATAGACCAACAGGCAGTCATTCCAACAGAACAAGGGGATACCACGTGGTTTAAAGTCAAGAAAGGTGTGCAAAAGGGTTGTATCCTTTCACCATACTTATTCAATCTGTATGCTGAGTAAATAATCTGAGAAGCTGGACTGTATGAAGACGAACACAGCATCAGGATTGGTGGAAGGCTCATTAAAAACCTGTGATATCCAGATGAAGCAACATTACTTGCTGAAAGTGAAGAGGACTTCAAGCACTTATTGATGAAGCTCAAAGACCACAGCCTTCAGTACGGATTGCACCCCAACATGAAGGAAACAAAAATCATTGCAACTGGACCAATAAGCAACATCATGATAAACAGAGAAAATATTGAAGTTGTCAAGGATTTTGTTTTACTTGGATCCATAATCAACATCCCTGGAATCAGCCATCAAGAAGTCAAATGACGTGTTGCATTGAGCAAATCTGCTATAAAAGACCTCTTTAAAGTGTTAAAGCGCAAAGATGTCACTTTAAGGACTGAGGTGTGCCTGACCCAAGCCATGGTGTTTTCAATCGCCTCATATGCATGTGAAAGCTGGACAATGAATAAGGAAGACTGAAAAAGAACTGATATCTTTGAATTATGGTGTTGGCGAAGAATATTGAATATACCACGGTCTGCTAGAAGAAGAACAAATCTGCCTTGGAAGAAGTACAGCCAGAATGCTCCTTAGATGCCAGGATGATAAGACTTCGTCTCACGTACTTTGGACACTTTATCAGGAGGGACCAATCCCTGGAGAAGGACATCATGCTTGGTAAATTAGAGGATCAGTGAAAAAGAGGAAGACCCTCAAGAAGATGGATTGACACAGTGGCTACAACAATGGTGTCAAGCATAACAACGATTGTGAGGGTGGCACAGGACTAGGCACTGTTTCCGTTGTACATAGGGTTGCTACGAGAGGGAACAGACTAGAGGGCACCTAACAACAACAACAACAGTTGTTAAAGTGCATATATATTCCGTAAGAAGGGAGGGAGGGCTACATGGACTAGTCCGTCAGCAGCACATTGGTTCCATGCTTCTCAAACCAGGATATATGTGTTACAGGCTGCAGGTCCAGAAGGGTGTGTGTGGGAATGATGGGGTAGGAGTGGAGGAGGTTAAGAGTACTCCCCTATGGGCAAAACTTGGCACACTTTCCTGGAGTTTGAGTCTTACTCATAGGGTCAGATTTCCATGAACTTTTAAGATAAAACAAGGCTTCAAAGACATTTCGCACTTTGGTCAAAGAGATGCCTTAGAGGTCCCCAGGTGACAAAGTTTGAAGATCACCGAATTAATTTTCATCTTAGAAGGCACAGAGAGTAGGACTGGGATGGGTTTCCCCAGGGGAAGGAAGAGAAGCGAAGATCAGGTTGAAGCTCTGGGTAGCCCAGTGGCAGCCCAGAGCTCCCCACCAGGAGCTGGGCTGGCCTCCGTGGGGCCCCCTCTGCATGGTCTGTGGGACTCGCTCAGCTCTTGGGCCGGCACTAGCAGACCCAGTGAAAGGCAGGGAGGTGAGATTCTAGGAAGTGGTGCGAGGGAGATGGAGAAAAGGGAGGGAAGCAGGCAGCGAGGGGAGACATACAGTCTGCAGAGGTGCAGAGAGGAGAGGCCTTCAGGTTCCTCAAAGGTAAAACTGTGAACAGGTCCACCCAAAGCCAACCCAAAGAACCACAGAATGTTGGTACTGAAAGAGGGTACAAATATTCTAGTCCAGTCTTCTCATTTCATCTTCAGGAAAACTGGAGTTCAAAGGATTTAAGTGACGAGCTCACATGCCTAATTAGTGCCAGAGTTATATTTTCCGTATTAATAATATCATTATGAAGATGATTAATAAAGTTACAAATTATATGAACAGAAATCGTTCTTCTGCTAAAGTAAAACTTAACTACCAAAGGATAATTGCAAAAAAGAACAAGACTAGTTTGAAAGTAAAAATATTAAAAGCACAGTAAGGAAAAAGAGGAACCCTTATCAGGTCAGCATTTTGACCCAGTGAGGAAATGAGTGGTCCTGCAGATGAGTTTGTGGCGGTCAAGGCCTTTAGAGCTCTATGTTTGGCTGACCAAGCAAGACTTAAGATTCTTGCTATAGTCCCTGAAAACATTTTGGGACCACTATATGTAAAAACAGGAAAAGCCTTAATGCCGCTTGAATTTGCACTGCCTGACTTACTTGACTAGAAGCTGAAACTTCTCATTATAAAGATGTAAGTCGGAGCTATAAAATGCCAAAACCAGTGTGCCCAACAAGAGATTCTGGACAGGTGGCCTTAGCAGTCAGTTGGGGACGCTTACCGGAGGTCATGTGGCAGATTTTACATGGTGTTTTTAGGTAAGGGAGACTGGGAATTGTTGCTCCATGAATATGTGTGCTGGGTTCTCACAAGGATCAGCTTAGCAGTCGTTCTAAGGCTGCCTCTGTCTGTCAAAATCCTCAAATGGCAAAGACTCGGTGCTCAGTTTGACTGAACAATGAGAAAAATAAAAGTTCCCATCCTAAAACTGCCTGCTAATTATTCCAGGGACATTCTTCCTGTCAATCTTTTATTAATTATCCAAGGGAAGTGATTTTGCAAAGCAACACACAGTGAAATGATTCATCTGACATAACTTCCTTCGCTTTTCATCCAATTGAAACCATTCCAAAACCTCAACTAGCAATAAAGTTGGGAGAAAAGGAAACTGAGTGTCCTCCAAACACACAGCCATGTTCTGAGCTCATTCCCCAGCAGAAGCACGAGCTTAAGCAAAGGCATTGGGTAAGAACCATGCACCTTCCCTTCCCCAGATGTTTACAATGAATAATGGATCCTATGAATAAATTCTAATGAATGACTGAATACATTTTAATAGCTAATGACGGAAATTATGAGTAAGAATACTGTAGAGTCTTAAATATATATTTAAAAGATTTAAAATTCTATATATTATGAAAGTTTAAATTATAAACTTTAAAAATACCACATAGGAAACCTTTAAAAATAAACTGAAATTTACCATAATGAAATTATCCAAACATAATTATTATCAATTCATGTTGTCTTACTATTTTTATCTAATACTTTCCTGGTTTTTTTTTTAATTTATTTTCTTTTCTCATTCTCTGTCTTACTCACTTTCTTTCTTTAAGTATCATGTACATACACCCACCTACGGAACCCTTTTTTAAAAAAAAAGTTGCTTTAGATGAACAACTGTGAGGCAGAAATAAAAGGTGACAAATGCATTCTTTTAAATGCACAGACTAAATTCAAACAAAGGATATTGGTGTGAAGAGCACGAAGCCGTGGCCACACTATAAGACTAGGAACATACTGCCCTTAACCACAAGCGAGTGCCGGGTGCACTGAGTTTCAGAAGCAGTTAAAAAAAAAAACGATCATCAGTCATTCAAAGGCACGGGTTTTAAATGCAATTACTGCATATAATCAGCTGTTTCATCTTCAATGCTAGTGAATTTGGAATTTAATCTCTGATTGCACAAAATAGAATACTAAGCAGCTTACTTGATAGAAGGGCTGGTGTAATTGTTTATTGGGGGACAGATAATGTGGCCAAACTCCTGAAAGCCATCATAGGACAAATATTTGAGAAAAGGGTAGAGAAAAGGTGTCTTGGCTCCTACTAGATGTTAAAAACAAAACAAACAAAAAGCACTCGCTGTCAACCTGACTCCAACTCATGGCGACCCCATGTGTTTCAAAGTAGAACTGCACCCCGTAGTGTTTTCGGTGGCTGATTTTTTGGAAGTAGATCCCAGGCCTTTCTTTCGCGGTGCCTCTGGGTGGACTCACATAGCCAACCTGCATGTTACCTGTTCTTACCTCCCAGCGACACTAGATTTTAAGTGTCTTTAAACTCATATTAAAGACACAATTCAAGCATCATCCCTTCTCTGAAGAATTCTTTCATCCCCTGGCCCATGCCAGAAGGAGCCCATTGCCACTACCCCAAGTACAGCACTTCGTAAAACTACCCGCATTGTCTCCTTGCCTGCTTTTCCTAAGGAATTGTGAGTTTCTTGGGAGCAGGGACCATGTCTTATTAAACTCTGTGTTTCTATCTCACAGCACAGTGCCCGGCCTGACCACAGTAGGTTTCCAATAGATGAATGAATGAATGCGCTGCCAATTAAAATTGGCTAGGGGTCAGATTTACCAAACTAAGCAGTTTATTTAAATAGTTGCTTTCTATATCCCCAAAGAAAAATGAACCAC
Source organism: Trichechus manatus latirostris (assembly GCF_000243295.1). Lineage (NCBI taxonomy): Eukaryota > Metazoa > Chordata > Mammalia > Sirenia > Trichechidae > Trichechus > Trichechus manatus. The sequence continues at coordinate 4,214,128 of NW_004443957.1, read as the reverse complement.
TTAAATTACATTAATTGATCGGTGTTCTTCCAGGATATATCTTCAGCAAAGCCAGTTGTTTCATAGGTTGAGTGATGATGTCTTCTCAGCCCTAAAGTTCCTGTAATGACCAGATGAGAATTCACAGAGTTCCAGATTTTCTGAGACACAAGTTTCCACCAGCTGGCTGCCTGGTAGATATCTGTGTATAGTGGGGTCAGGAGTTGAGCTCGGGGCTTTCTGAAAAGAAACTCAGCTTCGATACTCAAATTCAGACCATCACTAAGTGACTTGATGACCGTATTTTAAAATATATAGAAAAAGATAGGCCATAAAGTTCAAACAATGTTACATGTATTGATTTTAATTCTAGTTTTGATTTATGGCTAGCCATGAAAATTTTCTTAGTCATTTTTTTTTTAATATAAGTTTACAAAGTGCAAGAACTCTGTGTTACTCACTGCTGTGTCCAAAGCTTCTAGAACAGTGCGTAGACCACAAAAGATGCTCAATAAGTACTTCTTGGGTGACGGAATTCATCTACACGGCATCCAGTGGGATAGAAGTTTGTCATTAAAAAATTGTAAGCTATGTTCTTGTTTCCAGAAAAAATTTTCAGTGAACAAATCCTGACAAGAGCATAGATAGCATAAGCAGCAAGTTATTTGGGTCCTTGTTAAAAAGATTTATGGCTTTATTGTGATGATTTTTATCCCCCTAAGAGCAAAAGGAACTCCTGAAATCTGTCAAGAAACATTTTCCTCAAAATATGTCCAAAGTATTTCCAAATAACCACTTGGCCTTGGCACCATGGGAAACTGCAGGGATGCCTCTTGGAGCATTATGGCTGATCCCCAGCTCCCTCTGGGAGTCTGCCTGCCAAGTCTAAAATGGCTTTAGTATGACAGCAGCACGAGAGGCAGTTGCAGCTGATGGGGAGACATTGGGATATCAGACGGAAAAGAGCAAGGCCCAGGACTCAGTAGGCTGCAGTGAGTGTACACATATGGCAGCAGAGCGAGCCCTCAGCCCACCCCACTGCGCGAGTGAGGGTCGGGCAAAAATGAAACCAAGCCAGCAGGGTTTCTAAAGACTAGAGTTTTATCAGTAAAATGAAAGGTTTGTGATTTCACACAAAGCTATTCGATGAATGACACATTCCAAAACTTGAGAGAGAAAGATTGATTCCCAAATCAGCCCACTCTTGATTGTCACTATGGTAAAAAACATTGGGAAATAAAATGGGGGAAATGTCTGGGTTTCCTGTGCCCAAGTTCTCAGCCCCATTCCCTTCAGAGGGAATGAAAACCCTGGCTACTGAGTCAGTCTCTCCCATCCTCAGTGCTCTTCAGGGGCCAGACCTCTGCCTCTGTACCCACCTCTCAACACACTGAACACTCCTGGGAAACTGTGCAGGCTGAGCACGAGCCTGGGGCTTGTCAATACAAAGTCTGAGTCTTCCTGGCATACATCATGCCCATGTGTCACTCACCCTGTGTGTGTGTACATGTGTGTAAGAGTGTGAGTGTGTGCGAGTGTGTGAATGTATGAGTGTGTATGTGGTGTGTGATACATGTGAGTGTGTGGTATGTGTAAGTGTAACTTGTGTGAGTGTGCGGTGTGGATGATGTGTGTGTGTATGTGGTATGTGATATGTGTGTGTGGTATGTGTGACTGTGGGTGTGTGTAACTTGTGTGAGTGTGTGGTGTGTATGATGTATGTGTGTGCGGTGTGTGTGGTATGTGTGTGAGTGTGTGAGATACATATGAGCATGTGTGAGTGTGGCATATCACAAGGGAGGAAGATTTTGAGAAAGAAGACCTGAGTCGTGGCCTAATTCTCAACAGTTACTGACTTTTCAGCCTGAGACAAGTCCTTTAACCCATAAGAATTTGTTTTTCTTTTTGTCTGTAAAAGGTAGTAGTAAAAACAAACAAGCACCTACATTGTTTACTCTAAAGAGATCATTAAAGGCTCAGTGGTTAAGAGCTTGGCTGCTAACCAAAAGGTTGGCAGTTCGAATCCACCAGCCACTCCTCGGAAACCCTACGGGGCAGTTCTACTCAGTCCTACAGGGTTGCTACAAGTCAGAATCTACTTGACGGTAAATCATTATTACCTTTGTGCTTCTTTTATTTCTTTTCCCCACAGGCATGTCCAATGGTTAGACTACATGGTAGAATCAGGTGCCTATATCTAGGGCTTTAAACAACAACAAAAAAAACCATTGCGGCAAGTGGATTCCGACTCATAGCCATCCTGTAAGACAGAGAACTGCCCTATAGGATTTCCAAGGCTATAAATCTTTACAGAAACATACTGCCTGTGGTTTGATGAATAGCTTTTGTGTGGCCTTTCTAGCCATGGTCTTATAACTCCCACCCAAGTGATTGGGTGGGACTGCGCAAATAAGGCAATTATGGCCCACCAAGGGGATTGGTCTGTTTTACCTTAGAAGAGAGCCAATTCCAGAGCAGAGAGAGGACCTCACCACCACCAAGGAAGAAGAGCCAGCACATCCTTTGGACCTAAGATCCCTGTGATGAGAAGCTCCTGGAACCAGGAGACTGAGAGAAAGAGAGAGCTATAACACAAGATGGCAGAGAAGTGGTGGCAGAGAAACAGCAGTAAGAGAGATTGGCAGCAGGAGACAGTGTGGTGGGCTTCCCGGCCCATGGAGAAAGAAAGCTGAGTGCCTTTGGGCCGAGGCTTACTGGTGGAGTGGGGTGCCTCTGGGCACTTATTGGCAGAGCTAAAAGAGCTTTGTGACACTTGCCGGAGGAGGGAAGAGGCCAAGGGCCAGAGAAAGGCGTGCCTATGAGCACAGCTGAAAAGAGGCTGTCCTGTTACAAGAATTGTACCCTGAGTGTTGCTGAACCTTAACTGTAATCTGTTACTTCCTAATAAACTCCATAATCATGAGTATTGTCTGTGGTTCTGTGTGGCCATTACAATGTATTATCGAACCCAGCAGAGAAGTAGAGAGTGCGGTGGGAGGGACATCTGGTGTCAGAATTGGTAAAGATGGCGGAGAGCGGAGGCAAGTCCGACCTCCGCCTCACAGGAATCAGCCCTGGGCTGTTGATCTTGGTTCTCCTTCCCCCCTGTGAAGTTAGAGGAGGTCAGACGCTGCCCCTACACAGTTTTTGCACCGCCACATCTTTCTCCAGTGGAGTGGCTGGTGAGTTCAAACTGTCAACCTTTCGGTTAGCAGCTGAGAGCTTAACCACTGTGCCACTAGGGCTTTAGGCCATTAAAAATATGATTTTGGACTCCCCAGCAAAGGCAAACTGGCTACATCCAGTTTGGATTTACGTGGGTATGCAGCACAGCCAAGAGCCAGGTAGTTTGTATGGCTTCCCACCTTGTCTGCCCTGTCTCCAGCTGCCTTATTACTCACCGAGCTAATGCACTTGATGGCCGGTACATTGCAACATCTCTCTGAAAAGAAAACATTTGTGTCTCTCATTTGTTTTTATAAATTGCCTTGACAACTTCTCTCCAAAAGTTGTCATATAAGTGAGAATATTAGCAATGGTGAAGGTTTACTGATCATTTTTGTGTCAGATGATTTGCCAAACACACTATAGATGTTATCTTCTTTAATCTGTACAACGTTCCTTAAAATAAATACTATTATCTCCATTTTACAGAGGAGGAAACTGAGGCTTGGAGAGGATAAAAACTTAACCAAGATCACACAGCTGTTGAGCAGCAGAGCCTGGATTTAAACTCAGGAAGTCTGACCTGGAAGTCCATGCTGTGACCCATCATCACCAAGCACAGCCCATTCTGCACCCATCCTAGCCCACAGAAGGCCATGGAGTTTGGGGATGAGAGGAAGCCAAGGATAAGAAAACTTTATTCTGACGATCCCCTTTCTAATTCCTTCTTTGCGCCTATGTGATTCTTTCCTCCTGACTCCCACAGGAAGGGAGCGGGAGGCTGTAGTTAAATACTGCCCTCAGAACGGTCCAGGTTCTCTGCCTCTGGCCCAGCAGCAACTGCTGGCTGCCCTGCTGCCCCTCAGTCCTGTCAGAGGAGGAGAGCAGTCTTGGGGACAGCACGCCTGGCTGGTCTAAGTGGAGTGCAGAGAGGAAAGCTCTCCTCTAGGCACTCAGCTAAGTGAGAACAAACAAGATTTGTTCTGTGACCCTCTGAGTAGAGCCCCATTCTCACTGCTCACTTCCATGCTGTGCACCTGCATTAATGGTCCAAGAGCTTTGTGCTGCGTTGGACGGGGCACTGAGCTGGGCTGACCCTGGATGAGAGTAGGCTGCACAGGGATCGATCCAGAGAGATGGCTTCTCATCCCAGGTTTGATACCAACTTGACAAAACCAGAAAAGCCATTTGGCTTCTCTGGACTTCTCTGAATGTTTTCATTCTTAAATTGAATGAGAAGCTTGAATTTTACCACCAAAACTCAGTTGCCATTGAGTCAATTACAACTCATGGTGACCCATGTGTGTCAGAGCAGAACTGCTCCATAGGGTTTTCAATGGCTGATTTTTCAGAAATAATGCTCCAAGGCTTTCTTCCAAGGTGCTTCTGGGTGGACTTGAACCTCCAACCTTTTGGCTAGCAGTGAACACATTAACCATTTATACCACCCAGGGACTCCTGGGTTTCGCTGAAGCCCTAAAATTCCTTTCAATTCTGAAATTCAGTGATTCTAGGCAATTCCGTTCCCATTCTTCTTTGGTGAAACAGCAGAGGACTGTGTTCAGCAGGTTGATCACAAAATTCCCAGGAGTCAGGGCACTGGGGACACTTTAATTGCTGAGCAGCAACAGAGGCTTGTTACATCAGCTGGCAGAAGGAGGAAGCAGTGCTCTCAGAAGCCTGGACTGGAGGCAGATTCCATGGCCACAAGTCTCAGGGCTCTGAGTGTGTTTCCAAAGTACAAGACCCGTGACTCCACCAACAGCTGATGGTGAGAGTCGTCCCTTCATCAATACATGGAGTTGGTTGCTTTTTTTTTTTTTTTTTTTACCAATTACACCATCATGGTCATTCATTATTAAGCTAATTTAATAATGCCCCTGCCTCCCCTACAAAAAACAAAACACAACAAATGACCTTTCTCCAAATTTAAGCTACTCTATTGACTGATGAACTGCTATAGCAACTACACAATAATCTTGAGGGTTATTGTACCGGGGAAAGTAACTGGACTATGCTAAGCGATGTTTACTTGTGAGGAGAAAGAAGAAAGAGTTGTTAGGTTGAGGTCATCCTTTAAAAAAAAAACAAAAAACAAACCTAAACCCATTGCCATGGAGTCGATTCCGACTCACAGCAACCCTATAGGACAGAGTAGAACTGCTTCATAGGTTTCCAAAGAGTAACTGGTGGATTTGAATTGCCAGCCTTTTGGTTAGCAGCCCCAGCTTTTAACCACTGTTCCACTAGGGCTCTTATTTGGATATGGTACTTTTAAATGTGGAGTTCTTGGGTGGCACAAACGGCTAAGTGCTCGACTACTGAACAAAAGGTTGACGAGTCAAACCCACCCAGAGTCGCCTCAAAAGAAAGGCCTGGCGATCTGTTTCTGAAAGGTCGCAGCCATAAAAACCCTATGAAGCACAGTTCTACTCTGTACACATGGGGTCACCATGTTGTCAGAATCCACTTGATGGCAACTAGCAACAATAACAATTTAAAAATGTAAACTATTCCAAGGTAAAAGTAGAGATTGAGTCACAGGGAGAGTAAATATGTATGTTGGGAAAATGAAGCAGGAGATTTCGTGTGGGAAACGGTTTACAAGTTTTTCTTTGTGGAGTGCAGGTAAGCAGTGGAAGCTGAGGTCACTGCCTGTATATTCCTGTTTGACCTACGCTCTTGGAGCAAGGTCAGAGAGCATATCATCAATGCGGGCACATTCCAGCTGGTTCTCTCAGCGGCCGTTTTGTTCTCTGAAACACCACACCGTAACGGGATAATTGGAGGGCTTGGGTAAGCTGGTGAGGGAATAAGGCTTCTCCGAAGAAAGATAAAAGCACAGGAGCAGCTCTCAACTCTAAGCTGGCTGCCCTGTTTCTTTAAAAATAGGTCCTCTAACATGGAGCGGCAGAAATCTAAACCTTCTTAAATCCCCTCACATGTTTTGAATAGAACAAACACCTATTTCATGAAAGAAATACATTTTAAAAGATCATAGCAACAGGACACGCTGGCTGCTTGGTCACCTAAGTGTTTTTGGAAAAGGAAAAGAGCTATTCGGCATTAAAGATTCAGGAATGTCTGTTGACATATTAAGGAAACAACCTCAGGGGACAGCTGACAAGGCTCCAACAAGCATTGCCAAAGGAACAGTGACGCAAATGCGTCCCTTTTTCACAGGCTGGCACTCCGCCAGGCGCTCTCGCTTGATGTCTGATGTAATGCTAACTCCTATCTGGGTTAGTGTTGCTTAGATATCAGCTCAAGCAGCTCAGTCAGCTGCAATCAATAGCAGGCTCCTTTTATAGATGATAGTAAAGAAAAAACTGCAGAGATAGATACAGATAACTCCAGATTCTAGTATTCTGGGAACCTGGACTTGTGATAAACGTGGGAAAGCAAGAGAAAGGAGGGCCTAATATATATCCAATAAACACCTTAACACACTCAGGTGTCTTCGTGGGGATTAAGTGCAGTTGTCTGCAGATCTCGCCCCTCCATGATACCAGTTGTTTCTTTAACCATAACTAAGGAATATGTCTAATTCCCAGCTGAGCTAAATAATGATGGGAGAAAACAGAAGACATTAGATGGGAATGGGAAAATAATGATTTTTTTCATTATTGAATAAATGGGCTGATTCTTTTTAAACCTATGCATAAAAATATCATTTAAAAAAATACTCCTTTCTTCAAGACCACTGCTTTTCAATTATTTTAGAATACATAATAAGAAGAATAATTATGCAAATTTTAATCAGAGTCTTGGATGGCATGCTTAGGTTGAGGGTCCTCTATAACGTGTTGAGGGCCACTTTTCATTTTCTCTCCCAGTCACAGCAATTTTAAATGTCTTAGAGAGATAGAGAAGAGCACATTTTAATATGTTGCTGAATTCTATTGGCTAAAATTTTGTTGAGGATTTTTGCGTCAATGTTCATGAGCGATATTGGTCTGTAATTTTCTATTTTTGTGGTGTCTTTACCTGGTTTTGGTATCAGGATTATGTTGGCTTCATAGAATGAGTTTGGAAATATTCCATCCATTTCTATGCTCTGAAATACCTTTAGTAGAAGTGGTGTTATCTCTTCTCTGAAAGTTTGGTAGAATTCTCCAGTGAAGCCATC
>NW_004443957.1:4202671-4206755 GCF_000243295.1 Trichechus manatus latirostris | reverse complement strand
CATGTACTTATCCTAGCCTCTTGGGAGCTGCTCTTCACTGGTTCAGAGTGTCCAAGCAGAATCTCTGCTGCTGGGTCTCTCTCAATGTGGAAACTGCTTCTCGAGCACGCACACAGCACAGCTGTTTGCCTGCTTCACTGTGGTCCAGTGTGGCTGTGTCTCTGCTGTGTCCCCGCCGCGGCTCTAGCGTTCCTCACCTCTTCCAAACCGTCTTCCTCTCCGGTATGACTCAGATGGATTTCTTAACCTTGCCTTGTTCAGGGCTGCCAGACTTTCACATAGAATCAAATCACTTGTTTTTCCAAGTCTTTGTTGTAAGAGGGATATAGAAAGCGTCTAACTAGCTCGCCATGTTGACCACACCTCCTCAGAAGAGCACATTTTAAAAACTCACTGCAATTATATTACTCTTTTTGTACCAGATTATTCTTGAATGGAAGGAACATATATTATCTCACACAGAAGACCAATAGCAAGTGCATTCTTGGTTCCAAGGCCTTCAGAATGTGAACAATAATAATAATAAATAAATATAAGTCAGGGGCACAGACAGGTGGAGGATGAGGGCCAATAGCAGAGTTATTTTTAATAATAATAAAATGAGGATAATGACAATGACATAGAGCAAATAGATGCATGAATAAAGTGCCCCAAAATGACAGTGACATGGTAGAAATGACATATTTTTAATCTTTATAAACGTTTACAGCACTTTTCTTCTAAGGCAGGTTTTTTTTTTTTTTTTTTTTTTTTTTTTTTTTTTTTTTTTAACCTAAGGGGAACGTAAGGGTCAGCTTCAGGGATTCTACAAATAATCCACATTTATATGAAAAGGTGATGGTTAGATGCATACGTGCATTTTCCTGGGGGAAGGACTCATAGGTTTCATTATATCCTCAAAGAGGTCCAAGAGCCCCTCAAAGATTAAAACTGACTCTTCTGAGGAGTTAAAAATCCTTCAGAAATTTGATCTCAATCATCCTGTATCTCCGAGTGAGATAATTTAGTTACAGGTAGAGAAAGTGGGAAACGGAGAGGTCAAGTTGCTGGCTGAGGTCAATCATGTGGCCAGGCCTATTGTTATCTATGACACTAGATCAGATGCCTGCTCCCATGAGCTTCGCTGGCATGTCTACTAAAGCAGTGCTCATAAGGGAAGGGCCAGAGGACGCTCTGGATGCCCTGCCAGCGAATCCCATTTCAACTCAGCAGATAGACCTTTACTCTCTGTTGCCTCCAGCGCCCACTTACTCTGCCCTCCCTATCCCCACTGCCCAAAGCTTCCCTTAGCTAAGCTGCCCAAAGTCTCCAACGCTAAGCAGAGGACCCAACCGCACTATTTCAACATTTTAACTGTTCTAGCATAAGGATGCAATATTAGCATCTCTGATAAAACAATGTTGGCTTCAGACCCTTGAAATACTTCATATCTGGCAGAAAGGATACAGGACAGGAAACTGGGGCACACAGATATGAAGGAACTTCCCAGGACTGTAGGAAATAGGATGCAAATCAGTTCTCCAGTCTCACAGCTTGGTCTGTTATACATTCAGTTACACCAACTCAGTCTGTCAATAGAGTTTTGAGTGCTCTGAATTCAGTTTCTCATGCCTGGTGGCATGCCGCAGCCAGTCCTAAGCATGGTGGAGTGAGAAGAGCGTAGGACTAGAAGGCATGAGAGCTGGGGTTTTGTCCCTCCTTTTAAGTAATAATAATTAATGTCATTTTTATAGTTATAAAATAATATTTGCTCATTATAGAAAATTTGGGGAAAAAATAGAAAAATTAAAAGAAGAGGAAATAAAAATAAACACCAGTAATCTCATCTTGCACAGAGATCATCTAAAACAAACAAATAAGCTAGTTCTCAGGACTGGTCCCTCCACTTTCTAACCCTGAAGAAGTCACATGCTCTATCTCTTTGTGAAGAGGAAAGTGTAAGTGATAAAACCCATCTTGCCTGCATCACGGGGTTGTTAGGTAGCTCAAATAAGATTATGGATTTGAAAATGATTTGTAACTCACAAAGGTCACTATTGTAACTGTAAGGAATTCATATCATTATCCGTGGAGTCCCTGGGTGGTGCAAACGGTTAACGTGTTTGTATGCTAACCAAAAAATTGGAGGTTCAAGTCTACCTAACATTGCCTCAGAAGAAAGGCCTGGCAATCTACTTCTGAAAAATTAGCCTTCGAAAGGCCTGTGGAGCACTCTGACACACATGGGGTTGCCATGAGTCAAAGCTGAGTCGATGGCAACTGTTTTCTTTTTTGTTTGTTTGATTTTCTTTTTTTATATCATTATACTTAGAGATTGCTTTGCCCTCCTCTTACTCAAGCTGCTAAAACCATCTCTTTAAAAGCCCTGCTTCTCATGCTAATTATTGAAATCTAAGTGTATCTGGTCAGACTTCTAAGTCCTTTCCAGATTCAGAACCCAATCTGTCTTTGATTACAAACCATACTTCTCACTGGTCTTTGACACAAACTCTACCCCATTTAAGTAAATCTTGCTATATATCATGGCACACACGTTGCTTATTTTATATTCTGAAACTTTATGTATGCTTTCATGAATATATGACATTTCAGCCCACCTCAAAATGCAGATCACTTCTAATGCTTCATTTAATACCGTTTTCCATCAAAAGACACATGCTGGGAGAAATGGGGGAACCTCTTCTGAACCAGTTTTATACATGATAATTACGTGCCGTGTCATTTAAATGTATATCCATCTTCTGATCTTTCTTTTGCAAACTTTTGTTTTCATTCTCTGCATCCTTTTTCTGAAATGTTTAAAAAATAGATTTTGGAAAACATTGGACATGAATGTCATTTGTTGTGTGTGAATTTGTTAAGAAATAGGGTGCACTGCAGCTGTTATTTTTTCCACATATCCTACTCAATCTGTCATGCATTTACTGTGTTTTATAAATATGTGACATATTTGGAAATATATTGTTCACGTATCTCGCATGTTTTCTGTTCAAGACATACTAAAGATATAGTATCAGTTTGTCAACATGTCTTTCAAAAACAAGAAGATCCTCTCATTTGAAAACTCTAAGAAACTTCATAGTTCAGACCAGGCAACTATTACGAGATATTTCACTTCCTGTTTCTTGTTCCTCTCCGCCACATTTGTATGTGTCCTTGTCTCATTAGCAATTTGTGCTGTAAGAATCTCGGACACAAAAATATCTTAGACATGTGACTCCAAAGCGAGGTGGTTTTTACTCAAATTGCTTCATGTTCTTGAATGCATTTTTTTTTTTATCGTGGTGAAAATATACACACCAAAACATTTGCCAATACAACGTCTACATTCGTAATTCAATGACATTGATTACAGTTTTCATGTTATGCCACCATTATTGCTATATTGTGCCAAAATATTCCACCACCATTAACATAAACTCAATGCCTCCCCAAACAAAAACTCCCCGTCTCTCCCTCCCTCCTGCCCCTGGTAACCATTAAAAACTTTGGTTTCTATATATTTGCTTATTTCCTATAAGTGACATCATACAGTATTTGTCCTTTTGTGACTGACGTATTTCACTCAGCATAATGTCCTTTAAGTTCCTCCATGTTGTGGCGTGCATCAGGACTTCATTTCTCTTTATGGCTGAGGACTATTCCATTGTATGGACCTACCTCATTTTGTTTACACGTTCATCGGTTGATGGACATTTTGGTTGCTTCCATCTTTTGGCTGTTGTGCAAAGTGCTGCAATGCACATTGGTGTACAGCTTTCTGTTTCTGTTCCTGTCTTCCCTTCTTCTGGGTATACACCTTTGAATGCATTTTGAACCTGATACAGGAAAGCAAGAGAAAGAGCATTCTGTGCCTGTTTTTTCTGAGAAGTCAGGGAAGTCACATTGAGCTAGTGCTGTGGGGATGATTGCATTCACTGAACGCCTTGAGGTGAGCAAATCATAAAACTAGCTTGCTCCCAAATCATTAAAAACACTTGTTCTTTTCATGTAAATGAAACAGGCTTGGCTTGACATTTAAATAATGTCATTTCCTAGAGAAATTAGAACCTAGGTATAGTCTTTTGTCTCTAATGGGGAGCTC
>NW_004443957.1:4175365-4202571 GCF_000243295.1 Trichechus manatus latirostris | reverse complement strand
GGGAACCGAGTAGAGGGTGGGAGCAGTGGAGAGCAGAATCTAAATATCAGTTTTCTTTAAAAAACAAACAAACAAACGGAACATGTCCCTTCTAAATTAAAAGAATGAGACAATGGTCAGGCAAGGAAAATGAGTCAGCGTTCTCCAGTCCTTTCATTTTAAAGTATCCTCAGTTTTAGAAAGTACATCTGTCAGTTTCTTTTAAATAAGGGTAAAATTATCCTAAGAAATCCATAGTGCAGATCTCATATTTTCAGCAGAAATAACCATTGCAATGACAGCCACTGTTATTACACTATCAACATTTATTACATTTTTATTTTTGACATTAATCTGATCTTAACATATTATCAGCCCTATTCTTTGCCTGCAGGAGGTAAGCCGGCTCCGTGGGTGGTCTCTCTGCAAATCTGTCTTTCCAGCCTGGACTAGGGCTGGGCTAGGTGCAGCTGCCCAGCCACTATGTGGAGAGGGGAGTCTCTCATGACCGTGACCGTGACCGTGACCGAGGCTGGCCCCAGACTCACCACGAGCTTACGTCCTTCATGTGACTTGTAGAGGCACACAGGGTGCCGTGGAGCCTGGCCATGAAGACTGCTCAAGAGATTTTGACCTAGAACTCAACTTTGGGGTAAAACTTTGACGAAAGTGTGGAAGGGGTTCTTGCCCCAGTGTGTGCATGGAAAATGCATTCCCAGCTGAGAGGGGAGACCTAGGCTCTCTCTCAAGAATGTATTGCCAGTTACCATTGGGGGGAAAAAAAAAATCTCTTGGCTATATGATTACACTTCCACCTTTTGAAATAGCAGCTTATTATTAACCACCAGCTCCCTAGCAAGCTCTGTCATGACAATAGAGCCTTTGTACCCTCAGTTTGTACTTTCAAGGCCGTCTCAGCCCAGCATCTCATTTTGCCTGCTCAGCAACCCTGGAAGGAAAGGCAGGTACTGTTTTCCCCCCATTCCAGATGGGGAAAGGTCACACAATGTTTACAGAAACTGGAATTTGAACTTAGATTTCCCAACCAATTTTTCTTTCTTTTAGCCCATGTGGTCTTTTGATTGTTACCTATCTATGCTCCCACCACCTCAACCCATTAAGACCCATTGAGGAAAAAAATTACCTTTTACAGAGTGTACTCTGGGAGAAACTTCATGTTTTAAAAAAATTCATTCATTTCTAATTTCTAAGTTTTCAGTGCCAATTATTTTTCTATGATGTGCCTACTATTCTGCTAAGCATAAGGCTAGTACAAAAATACTTAATGACAGCTCACCTTCCACAAGTAGCTTATTGTGGTAGGCAGGATTGTAAGATGACCCCCAATGACCTACATCCTTGTATAATACCCTTTTCTTGAGTGTGAGTGGAGTCTCTGGGTTGAGTAATAGCTAATTCCTAGATCAAAGGTGTATTAGTTTTTTTTATTGCTGTGTAACAGAAGATCACAAACTTTGCCCCTTAAAATAATACACATGTATTATCTCACAGTTTCCATGGGCAGGAGAGTCTGGGCACAACTTAGCTGGGTCCTCTGCTAGGATTTTGCAAGGCTGCAGCAAAACGGTTAACTTGCTTGTCTGCTAACCGAGAAGTTGGAGGTTTGAGGCCACCCAGAGACACCTTGGAAGAAAGGCCTAGTGATCTACTTCTGAAAAAAATCAGCCATTGAAAACCCTATAAAGACAATTCTACTCACAGTTTACATGGGATCGCCATGAGTTGGGATCAACTCCATGGTAACTGGTTGAGGGTGGGTGGGTCCATAATTTGCTTCTAACTATTTAAATATAGCAGAAGTTCTATTGGCATAACCAATAGAACATGTGCAAAAGCGTCATCACAGAGATGTCGCTCCTGTTATTACATTATATATATGGCAAAGATAAATGGATTTTGCAGATAAAATGAAGGTCTCTAATCAGCCAACTTTAAGTTAATCGAAAGGGAGATTATCCCTGAGAGAGTCTGATCTAATTAGGTGAGTCCTTTAAAAGAAGGTCTAGAGGTCAGAGACTGAAAAAAGCAGATACTCTCTCTCTCTTACTGGCTGTGAAGGAGCAAGCCATCGTGAGTTCTATAGCTTCAAGAGAATGAATTCTGCCACGTGAACTTGAAAGAGGACCTCGAGCCTCAGATGAGACAACAGCCCCAACCAACACTGATTGCAGCCTTGTGAAATCCTGAGCAGAGGACCCAGCTAAGTGGTGCCCAAGCTCCTGCCTAGAGAAACTGTGAGATAATACATATGTACTACTTTAAGCTGTTAAATTTGTGGTAATTTGTTACATGGCAATAAAAAAACTAACACACTTAGGATCTAGGAAGGAGCTACTACTCAACCCAATTTGACAAGTGTCTGTAAAATCTAAGATCTGTAAAAAAAATAAAGAATTTTTTAAAGCTTCTTGAATTATTACATAAATAAGATCAAAGGTGATATGTAACACTAATAATTATAGCAGGGTGATAAAAATCAGCCTTGTCATTCAGAAACAATAGTGGCAGCTATATTTTCTCTCTCTTTCCTCCCAGTCTCATACATACACCAACAGCTAGGAGGAAGGTCTCATTGTGAACATTAGCAATCACATTTTCAAGCAGCAGATAACTATTCCAAGAAGGCATTTTAAATTGCTCTCACTGTTAAAACTGTCACCTTGAAGAGGAAGAGTTGGGGTTCTGTGCAAAAGCACAGGCAAAGCTTCCTCTAGAACACCAGTGTTTCAAGAGGTACCTATGCCCACTCTAAGCATGTAGACTCTCCCAAGCATTTGCCTAAAACAGTGCCTGGGAACATGGGAAGCACATAGCAGGTACTCGGCAAACATCGAGTACATGAAGGTGGCATCTGCTCTTGGAAATAATCTTCACTCTAAAGGGTCAAATAAGATGGTTAGTCTATTAAACACTTATCAGTGGACTTGATCTGAACGCTTATGTTTTAGTGATCCTTTCTAATACTAGCTTTATAAGCAAAAATGTGGAATTTTCATGTAGTCTTCGTGATGGCTGGATGATAGGATGAAGTGGGGGGACGGAGATAGGTGGGTGGGTGACATGAAAGCCCTGGCTGGTGGAGGCTGTGACAGGCTTGCTCTGAAGACTTTACAACACACCTGGGAAGACGAAGCATACACCTGTGACCTTCCTTTAAAGCAACCAATCATGAGGCAGGTGAAATAATGCAGCACACACCTGAACTCACAGGTAGAGGAGAACAAAGAACATGTGTTTCTGTATGTACCCCTCTGGGGAGCCCATTTTGGCATCAAATGCAGAAACAGTATTATTGAAACAGGAGGGGTGAAAAACAAGCATCCCAAGACCAGGGCAACGGCCATGTTAACTTCACAGGATCGTCCATGATAGGCCCGACCTCTTTCTAGCGGTGTGATCTCGGCCAGGTCACTTAACCCATATCAGCCTTCATTCCTTTCATTGAAAAATTGGGATAATCCTAGTACCTACAGCATAAGGTTACTGTGAGGCTTGAATAAGATAATTCACATGACGTGCCCAGACATGAAGGGTGCTCAATAAACATTTACAGTTATTATTCACAGTGGTAAATCTAAAAGCTAAATGACAGGAGTGATCTGTTGGATGTTACAATGTCTGGGAAATGCTTCAAAGTATGACTCCTATTCCAGAAAATTCCATACTCCACTAACATCAGGGCCAACTGGTCTTTAACAGGGAAAGTACAGAGAATCTGGAGTGCTAGGCAGGCAAAGCCACCCACATGCTGCCCATCAGCTGTTGCCCTATTGTTGCTGTCCTAGTCTGCAGATGGCAGTGGCAGTGGCTGGGCCGGCTTTCGCATCATCCCCTTACACCCCCACATGCTGTCACACCCCCCTCAGGCTCCATTTTCCCCCACTGTAGCTGACCAAGCCTTCTGTGCTGCTTTGCGGTCAGTGCTTCTGTGGTGGCTGGCGCTCACCCGCATTCACAAGCCCCAGAGTTTGTTCTCGGCCGCCGCAGGCACAACCGTCAGAACTGGGCCAGGTCTGATTGCTGATACAGCTGCCTTGCTTGCTGGAGAGTTGAGAGGAACAGAGAAAAAAGTCCCTTGAACTAATTTGAATTTAAAAATCCAGAACGAGGAAAACAACAACAGTAACGATGAAGCCGAGGCTGGATTCGTGGGAACACAGTCACTGCATGCACGTGGGGTCCGAGACGGCTTGAGGCTTTCACGGGCAGGGAGAAAAGCCTTTTTGGCTGACTCCCCTGACTCCGTATTTCCTACAATTCTACAACAAAGGTCCAGGAACATGAGAAAAGGAAACTGAGAAAATGTGTCCTATGATCCAGACTGAAGCCAAGAAAGAGACAGACGGTGTGAACCAAATAGAAATGAGGCCAAGAGGGCTTTCTCGGGGCCCCAGCTTTTGTTTCAAACGCCCAAACCTGTTTAACTGCTTAGTTTGAACTATAGTTCTGGGATAGAGTTCACTATGGGAAAGGAAATTTAATTAGTACTGACAACCTT
Organism: Trichechus manatus latirostris; assembly: GCF_000243295.1. Lineage (NCBI taxonomy): Eukaryota > Metazoa > Chordata > Mammalia > Sirenia > Trichechidae > Trichechus > Trichechus manatus. The sequence continues at coordinate 4,198,073 of NW_004443957.1, read as the reverse complement.
GCCTTCGTTCTTAGGTCAACATAGTTTAACAGCACATTAACAGGGATTGCTACCAATTGATTCCTGAAAGAAAGAAAAAAAGAAAGGGAGGGAGAGAGAGCAGGTGACATACTTTAATTAAGAATTACACTGAGAGAGGTCATCCTACATCAGCTGCAGAAAGCAACGATCACTTCCAACCTTGTAAATTCCCAAATTGCGTTATGCATGTGCATAGACTTCTTTCAACCACATTCTCTACATTATGTTCACATTTCTGCCATTAAGACCTGAAAGGTAATAGTGACAACTGATATTTTTATGTATTGCTTTACGGTTTGCAAAGTAGTTTCATAATTATTATTACATGTGATTCTTCAAAACCAACTGCCAACTGTTGTTATTGGTTCTTCCCAATCATGATGGGGGAAGGCATTACTGTTTCCATTTCATAAGTGACTTGAAAAGATTGCCACCTGACTGGAGTCACAGAGTTAGAAGCATCTAAGCCAGAACTTGACACCAACTCCCATGACCTTTCCACTGCCCTGGAACAACTAGGACTTGTCATGAAAAGGCTCAGAGTCCTTTCGCTTTAATGGAGTCCCCCATATTCCAGGAGAACAGGCATGAGCAAACACAGCACTTCTCCCAATGTAGAGAGAAACTGAGGCACAAACTAGATCACTGACTTGACTGAATGGCACAGATGAGACCAACCAAAACCAAACCTGTTGCCATCGAGTCGATTCCGACTCACAGTGACCCTATAGGACAGAGTAGGACTGCCCCATAGGGTTTCCAAGAAGCAGCTGGTGGATTTGAACTGCCAACCTTTTTGGTTAGCAGCCTGAGCTCTTACCCACTGTGCTACAAGGGCTCTATGGCTCTTAACTAGAACATCTCAGAGCCCAGGGATCTTTCATTGAGTGTCGACTTTACTGAAATGAACATGATTTTCTAAGACAAAAAAAGATCTCCTGAAAATAAAAGGGGATTTGAGGGGTGGCCTTACAGCTGTTATGAAGAAGGCTGTGTATGAAGGAATCATTACGCTCAGTGGGAATTGGAAGGATTTCGCTTTACTCTGTGTCTCAGAATGTGCTCATATGATTATCTCATATTAGCTATTATATGGGCCCCATGAATAATGTCCTTCCCGGGCTTCTGGCGTATAGGAGTGGAGCTCCAGGCCCTTGAAAACAATCCTGGGCAGAGGCTGAGTCATCTCTTACATCTTAATCACAAGGAAAAGACAAGTCTCAATTTGGAATTAGAAAATAAATGATGCCAACATTTCTAAGCCCTGGAAGGAAGGGAAATATGGACAGAATCAGGAAGTGACTAGAAAGGTTGGCCATCTCTCTCCGGCTCTCTTTCTCTGGGACCCACTGTGGGTGACCTCCTGGGCAGGCCCATCTCCTCCACTTCCTCCTGCCACCACCCTCCGCTTCCCAGTCTGCAGGACCACAAGTCAGAAACCAAGACTTAAAGATGAGCTGGTCTCCCAAGCATGGCTATGATCTCAAGTGCAACAGAAGCACATTCCGCCCACAGGCTTACTTCATAGCCTGATTAACAACCTCCAGCAAGGCCAAGACCCCAGTCGTGGACATGCCAGTGTAAGGTACCTATGTTTTATCCTTCCAAGTTCTTTGGTTGCATTTTATGGTTTTTCCTACCTAGACATCAAGCTGACTCCATGATGTGAGACATCCTTCCTTTCTAGAATTTCCAGGAAGCGCAGTTGCCTCCCACGAGTTGGATTTAATGTAACTTAAACCAAAGTTTGAGGCTATTTCTCCTAATTCAGGAAAAGTAGTGAGCTTGGCAACCCAAATGGAAAGAGAGGGGGGAAATAAAGAGCAGTGGATGTTTGGTGTTTTTCTCATTTTGGTTGTGTGTGTGTGTGTTTCATAAAGCGCATAGGAGAATTGAGCTCAGAAAGTAACTGCTTGGAGAGATAGAAACTCTTGTAATTCATGTTGTGCATAATGGATCTGGCAGGCCCGAGCACAGAAATTTCCAGAAGTGTTTGCGTGGCAGCAGTTCTTGGCCAATTCACATTTTTTAGCTGTCCTGGCCAGCTGCCCAGCCTACAGAAAAAGTCTTGTATCTCCGCAAGTTTGGCTGGCCTCGCTGACAAGTTTCCAAACTGCATGGCAACATTGGATGAGCTTATTTTCAAGTGCCAAAAAAACTCCTGCTACTTATATTGTTACTAAATACCAGATGTGCTTAATAAAGAGCAAGTGGAGCCAAACCTAGGGTAATCAAATAACCTATCATTAACATTTTCTAAACACAAAAAATGCAATTGGAACACCAGATTACTGTTTTTCTTTGTTTGCTTTACGCCCTATTACTGGAACCCCTGGGGTGATGGGAACAGGACACAGGCGAAGAGGACGGCTCTGGCAGTGGCGAAGACGCTGTTTACAATCACACCCCTGCACATCTGAAACATGTGTGAGAAAGTCAAGGCCTGCAGATTTCCTCTCAGCCCTGCTCCTCCCAGGGACCCCTGCGGGGGGGTGGGGGGCGGAGGGCAGTGCAACCCAAGGTTCTCACGGTGCTAGAAAGCCTGGAGAGATTGGGGTAAACGGGATTTGACCTTGAAGAAGAGACATGCATAGGAGGGCAGAGTTGGGGACTTGGCACATGAGAACATGCAAGAGCTGGAAGCTGCTGCCGCTGCTATAAAAACGTAGACAAAAACCCTGAAAGGCCTGAAGGGACAAGAGGATGCTGTGGGGCTTTGTTGGAGGCCCTGACTGGGCTTCCAGGGGTAGATCTCAGACCATTTCTTAATACAAAAGTCTCCAAACCAGTTTTTGCCCCTTTCATGGATTGAGATAAACATTTGGGGGCTGGCTTTCTGGGAATCCAGCAGGAAGAGAAATGTGACTGGCAGAGTCTCTTCCTTTGCTTTCTTCAAGGTCATGACTGCTGTCTGAGCTCCCTCCTCCCTGCCCCCACGTCCTCGCGTTGTTAGTTGCCGTTGAGTCGATTTGGACTCGTGGCGACCCTGTGAGTGCAAAGTAGAACTGCTTCATAGGGTTTTTAAGGCTGTGACCTTTCGGAATTAAATCACGAGGACTGTCTGGTGAGGCGCTTCCGAGTGAGTTCAAACTATCAACCTTTTGGCTAGTAGTCGAGCGCTTACCATTTATGCCACCCAGGGACTCCGCTCCCCCCACCACACATCCTTGGGACTTTATTCTCTAAGCCTCTATGCCTCCAGCCTCTCTAATCCCCCCTCCCCAAACTCAGAGCTCTGAAGAAGTGACAAGCCTATCTTTCTCACCATGAGTTTGGTGAGCCCAGGCAGATAGTGAGCATGTGTGTCAGGGGTGATGACAGAGAGAGATGGAATACTGCAAAATGAAATGGCGTAGATGAAGACGTACTATTGCAATAAGAAATTTCCAGGTTAGTAACTATTCTGAAAATATTTGTTATCTGCATGAAGACAACTATCTAAATAAAGGAATAAGTGACTCAGCCCTTTGGGGGTTGTTTTAAGAAACTTGTTACTAAAAATGTATGATAATCCAACTGTGCCTCAAATGCCGTAGTGCCAAGCCAAACTTAGAGCAAGAAGATGCATAGCGTCTCTCCATTGCATGGAGTCATTAGGGGATAAGCCACGAGCTTGGTCTAACTGACAATGAAATGCTGCAAAAAGTTTTGATTAAGTGGGTGTGGATAGTAAGATAAGGTGGAGCCGATATCTACCGTATCTATTGAACTTTCCTCCTAACTCTAGTCACATGTATTTTACACATCAGCTGTGCCTCTGAAAAGTAGGGTGTGAATCAATATGCAAAAGCAAAATCATATTTTAAATGTTCTAGGGATAGTCCTGCCTTGGAGGACTATCAAGTAAAGAAGCCACGGAGAAAGTCAATACCCACTTCTGATTCGTTTGGTTGGGCACCCACCTCTACCCCTCTCCCGTGCCAAGCCTTTGAGGACACACTGAGCAATAGCAGAGGTTCACTTTCACTGCTGGGTCATTGAGAAGAGAGGGAAGCGGCCACAGGGAGGTCAAGAAAGGGCTGTTTTGTTCTCCCGGCAGCAAAGCAGAGAATGCTCATGGAAACCACCCAAGTGACAACAAGCTCTGCAGAGGGCAAGTGAAGGCTGAGAGTCTGAAAACAAAAGTGGAGGAGCCCATCTCCTTGGAGATGTTTATATTACATAACTCAAATAAACAGAGCAGTGAAAGAATGGTTCCCTCGGTGAGGGCCTGGACCACAGGGCCGAGAGACAAGAGGCCGGCAAAGGGCGTCTCCTCCAGCTGCCCGGGTCAGAAATGGCTTCTTTAAAAATACTAATAATCACCCAGGGACACACGAATACAATTCAACAGGAGATCCTGAAAAAATTAAATAGAAAGGAGTCACTATTTAGAACTGGTAAGATCCCTTTCTTTTCTCTAGCTAAGGAAGTAAATCCTAATCGGGGTAACGAGAAGAAGCGAAGTCAGCCCTGGAATGGCTATTTTCTTTTGCAAAAGAGGAAGGTGAGGAGCATCCATGGTTCGAACAGCAGCACAGTTGCTGCTTTCTCAGGCAGGCGTTGGAGCAGTAGCTAGGTCCCTGGGTAACGCAAACAGTTTGCTCTTGACTACTAACCTAAAGGTTGGGGGTTTGAACCCACCCAAAAGTGCAGCAGGAGAAAGGCCTGATGATCTGCTTTCATAAAGATTACAGCCAAGAAAACCTGATAGAGTTCTACCCTGACACACATGGGATCACCATGAGTTGGAATTGACTTGACAGCAATGGGTTTCGTTTCATTTCGTTTGGAGCAGCAGCTGACTTTCTAAGGCTTCAGCCCTTCCCACAGCCCAGAGCGAGCCAGGGGACCTCAGCCTTCCCAGAGGAACCACTTGAGACATGGAGTTGGTGAGAAAAATTTAAAAATATATATGTTACCGAGGTCGTAAATTAGCACAGGCCTATTGCCCAAAGTCTGGATGAAATCAGACAATCTTGAAATTGAGAGCAGGAGAGGACCAACTGAAACCTTCTTTTTCATCAGGACCCTGCAGTTTCCTGGGAGAGCAACCCCCATACTATGCCAGGGGACAAGAGTAGAAATCAAAATCGAGCACACAACCCTGAGCATGGGTGGATGGTCCTGGCTGCCAACAATTGCCCCATTAGTAGGCTATTGAGACAAGCTGGGGAGCATTTTCTCTAAGACGCGTATGTTTAAAAATATATCTTTCTTCAAAGCTGGCCCGGGGAGCGGATGGGGAGTCTTCAAAGCTGGCCCAGGGAGCGGATGGGGAGTCAGAAGGCTTCGTTCTCTTTGCGGATCAGGTGCTAACACACTCTGTGATTCACTGCAGAGCACTTAACCCTCTGAGCCTGCACTCACCACGTGACAGTGACGGAGACCCTCAATCTGGCTCACAGCAAGTTAATGTTTTAGACAATTCCTGGATGAAAGCCACATTCCAGCATCATCCTCCCCGGTGTGCTTGTTGTATGCACATGGGGTCAGGGATGAAAAAGGAAGGTGGTGAAGGGTAATACTTCACTACTAAGGCCTCCGACCCCTTCTCACTCCATGACTATGTCCCTGAAGATGTTTCCATCTCTGTTTCCTTATTCTGCAAAGGATGACAACCATTCCTACCCCCCACCTAGGATGTTTAGGAGTGATAGCCAGCAGAAATTACTTAAAAGCACTTGGCACACAGAAAGCTCAGGATGCAGCGTTGAGTGATCGTCTCTCTCACATCCCCTACCGAGTGCATGACCAGCGTGCTCTCCTTTCGAATGCCCTTGCTGACAGATTGCCCTGTGGGTGTGAAGCTGGTCTGGACAGAGTGGTCTCGAGCTCCTCCAGAGAAGTTTGCCGTTGCAGGAACCACTGAAATCTCTGCGTGTTCGAGCGCATGTTTCTGGTGAAAATAACAGGTGATGAGCTGTAAGCCTGGGAGGGTGCCAGGATCCACCCATGGGCACCCAGGGCTTGGCACCCCTTCCCCACGGGGAAACAGAACAAGTCAACATGGCTAGGTCGAGTCCAAGTCTACCTCCATGAAGCCCTGGAGACTTCCTTCTTGAAAAACAGCTGGGGCAATGTGACAGCTGTTTAAGGTTGCCAAATAAAAGGATCCCTGGGGAATCTTCCCCAAGGAATACTTTGCTTTCAGTAGCCTGTTCTGAGTGACACAAAAGACAGACAGCAGGGGTGAGAGAAGCCAGGCCAGGTGAGTGTCCTAATTAGCCAGTGATCAGAGGCCCCCGTGCAAATGTAAAACCAAACAGTAATTATGCTGATGACGATAATAACAGTGATTATTACTGCCTTTGGTAGGGCCTACTGAACAATAGATTGCCCTTAAGATGTGGCCCCTATACTGTGAAAAGTTTACCAGATTTTAATCCTTACGGCTCCTAGAGTTGGTTCATTTGAGTTCTTTAGAAACAAAACGCAAATCAGGCTTGATGGCTACCAGATAAAATTTGCAGCTACTTTCAAATTTAGTTCATTATATGAGTTGTTACTCATGGCAAAATGGGTGGTGGAACATAAAGAAGAGGAAAAACAAAACAAACGAAAAACTCATGGTAACCCTAAGTGTTGCAGGGCAGAACTGCTTCATACGGTTGTCAAAGCTATGACCTTTTGGGAGCAGATCGTCAGACCTTTCTTCCAAGATGCCTCTGGGTGGGTTTGAACTACTAACCTTTTGGTTAGTGGTCAAGCGCTTAACCTTTTGTTAAGAGAGAAGAGAAAGATGAGGGCAAAAAACCCAGTCTGGAGAAGTGCCATATCAGAGATAAAAACAGACCACACAAATACTTTCCCATCTGCAGATAACCACTGTCCCTGAGAGTAGGCTGGGTAAGTTCCTTTTACGTAAAGGCCACTCACTGGACTTAGTTCCAAAGACCTGGATCTGATTCCTGGCCCAACCACTTACTAGCAGTGTCCCCTGGGGCAAGTTATTTAACCTTTTTGAGACTCGACGTCCTCCCCTATAAAACGGAGTACCTGATAGCTACCTGTCAGGGTGTCTAGGAGGGTTAAACGAAAATGTCTAACCCCCAGTACACAAGAAATATTAGCTCAAGTGGCAGAGTCAGAATCTGCACAAGACATAACCTCCCTCCCAGAGCATTAACTCTTACAGACCAGGAGGATCCTGGGGCCCCTCTCTTAGTCCCAGGACAGAAGCACAGAGCCTGGAAGCAGCCTGCCGCACCTTCCCCCTGAGAGCCTGCGGCACAGAGGGGAAGAGGCTCTAGGGCGCTTCCTCTTTCACCGAGAGAGCTTGCCACCTGCCTGTGACTGCCTCTAATGGCTCACCAGTTGGCAGATTTGCTTCCATTTTCTCCCGGGCCTAAATCACTCTCTGGCTTAAGAAGGCCACTCCCTCTTTCAGGCCCCAGGCTACCACCCAAGGACTGGAAGGCCTGGAAAGAGTATAAATAGGGAGCAACTTGGGCCTCTGGGAAGAGACAGCTCGTTATACTCTTTCTAAATGAATCTCCAGGCCATAGCAGCAGCCGAGTGAGTCCCAGGCCGGCAGCAAGCCGAGTGGTGGGGCTGTCTCGACATGCTGCTTGGCAAGGCAAGGGTTTCCGTGTAAACTTTGTTCTCCGTTTTCTTTCTTCAGGGATTCGCAGAGGTGGCTTTTTGCAGTCCTTCCTTTCCAAGTCTGTTTGGTGCTGAAATCTGAGGTCACACACCCTGAAACACAACATCTCAGTCAGAACAAGCCCTGACACAGCCTTGTGTTGGAAAGCCCTGCTGGCTCCTGAGCTTGCAGGGTCTCAGGTTTCTCGGTGGCACTATTTTTGGCCTATTTTTTTCTTTTTTTTTAATCCTTGCTCTTCATCACAGGCCCATAGGGCAAATGACAGTGGAATTACAAGCTTGAATGGGCTTGTTTGACAGGCCAGCTTCCATCCTGGGCTCTGTTGCCTGACTGTTAAAAAGGAACTTGGAGAGGTGAAGAGTAATTTCACACTAATTCCTTGCTGTAATTTGCTTTTGAGTTTAAAATGTCGTGTTTCCATCACCCCAGCTGCGTGGTGTAAGGGAGAAGATGGGGCAAGCATGTGGTTAATGTGTTCGTAATAGACACACACAAAATCACCACTTTGTGCAGAAGCGATGACACCGGGAAGGCTGATCAACACTTCAAGCAAATCTCTACCAGGTACAACCAAGTGCATTCAAAGGCCTTAATAATACCAGCTTCTGCAGAAATAAAGAGCTGTGTTTCACATAAAACTCTACATTCCACATCTCTGTCATTCAAGCAGTCATTATCCCCCAGGCTGCGTCAAGCAGAGTTGGGATGGTTCTAGGTAAATCCAAAGAGTTGGGTCTAAAGTCTGGATGGCCCTGAACTCACAAGGGATCTGACCAGGTCCCGCTCAGAAAAGTGGAATGCAGCTCGGATAAGGGTAAGCTAAAAGGGGCCAGGCAAAAGGGGAAGAACTAGCCTCCATGCTCATGGAAGCTGGTGGAGGCTATGCTTGGACAAACCTGACCAGAAAAGAAGAGAGGCTCAGGGAAAGGTCAGTGGAGGTGGTTGTGCCCAGTGTAGTAGCAGGAAGTGATTGCTTGTCCTGATTTATAAAACTGTCCAAGGATGCGCCCTCATCGCTCCCCTTCACTACCTCCTACCACACTTACAGACGATGCCACACTGCTTGACATTTAATTATTCTCCCTGGGGATGTCCTCTAATGTGTTGTGTGTTTCATCTTGCCTCCTTGTTTATGTTATATATTACTGGAGGTCAGGAAGCAATATCTAGCCTCCTTTCTAGGCCTCGAGGCTCCTTCCCAGCGCGTGGCACAAAGCAAGGCTCAGTAACCACAGGCAGCATCGCAGAGGCCTACACACATTACTCGCTGAGCTTCAGAAATATCGGTGAGACTGCGCAAGGGCCTGGCAGGGTGTTTCCAGCCAAACAGATCCAAGTGGGACACCCAAGGCTGCTGACAATCAATCCCACCTGCCTTTTGAGACTGTCTCACCATAGCCACCATGCTCTCTGTGCCAGCTGAGCTGAACTAAAGGTTCTCATGGCTCTGGGCCTTTGCACGTGCTGTTCTCTCCGCCTGGGTGCCCTGCCCTCATTTTTCTATCTGTGGACTCATACTTGTCCTTCCAGCCCCAGGTCACCTTTAGCCCTCTCTGTGGAACTTCCAGTGTCCCTCGGGTAGGGCTGGTGGCCACGCTTCATTCTATGAGCTCAGAGTACTTTGTTGTTGTCGTCGTTAGTAGCCATTGAGTCAGCTCTGACTCATGGTGACCTTAATGTATAACAGAACGAAACACTGCCTGGTCCTGTACCATCTTTACAGTCATCAGTATGTGTAAGTCCATGGTTGAGGTTATTGTGTCAGTCCATATCACTGAGGGTTTCTCTCATTTTTGCTGACCTTTCACTTGACTAAACATGATGTCCTTTTCTAGTGATTGGCCAGAGTACTTCAGGAGGCCTGACTGGGGAGGCTGGGGGGCTGCCCTTGTCACCATGTGTGGTACTGACTGATGGGCAGATCTGTCTCTTGTGTCAGGCTGTCAGTGCCTTGAGGGGAGGGCCCACCTTCCTCTTCATCTTTCAATTCTTGGTCCCCAGCAGAGTGCCCGGGACTTAGTAAAGGTTTGTTGAGTGAATGTGTCCCCCACATTTGGCAGACAATGGGGAAGGCAGTAAGAGGGTCCAGTATGTAATGGAGGAGAGCACACTGTGACCAGATGTAAGCTGCAGAGGAAAGCAGGCCTGGACCCCCCTGTAGGCTGGGCACCTAAGGCCAATCTGGGAAAAGGCCTCCCTTGTAGCGCTTGCTTTCTGGTCCTGCAGCTCCCATGTGAGAACTTTTTCCACTTTGGGCGTCTCTCTGTTTTACATTTTCAAATCTTTACAGAAACTTCTTCTTAGAGCCTTCAGTTACACTGCTTGGCAGGGTAAATTATTTAGTTCCAAGAGAGACCGTGTGGTGTGAGCATATAGCCGTGTGTTGGGTGTGGGATCCAGAATGAGAGGGTTCCCTGAGTGGAAAGATCTTGGGGTGTGTGGGAGGCAGGAGAGTAGGTGATGAAGGCTATGGGCTCCAGCCTAGCTTCATTCAGATCCCGGTGCCGTCCTGTGACTCAGTGTGAGCGAGTGCCTTGGTGTCCTTGCCTGTTAAACAGGATGACAATAATGGCTCCCTCATTGACTTGTTGGGAAAATGAAACAGATCAGTACATGCAGAGCCTTTAGAATGGTGCCTGGCACAAACTAATTGCTCACTGAATGTCAGCTACAACCATTTGGAATTAGAAGATGGGGTTGAGTTTGGATGTCCGTATTGCAAATTATCTGGCCTGAGTCAAGCCACCTCACCTCTCTGCTCATGTTCTCCCGTCTGTGAGATGAGAGTTGTAATGCTGACCTTACTGCTCTCGTGAGACTCAATGAGGTAATGGGAGCCAATGTGCTTCGTAAGCTAGAAGGTGCTTTCCTGTGAGAGTTGTCTGGGTGGAGGAGGAAGTGGAGGTGAGAACACCTCAGAAACCTTCCTGCACAATAGGCACCTCTTTATAGAGATGATGACTGTGACTACACCCCAGCGTTAGGAGCACGCTGGGCCAGCCCCTGGAGGTGGGTAATTCTTTGCCCCCTTCCCCCAGCCCCTGTCGTGTGGGGCTCTGCTAGATGCTACAGTGCTATGTTGTGGGAGATCTGGGGCTCATAGAAACAGAAGTGAACTCAAGCAGCCTGGGTCAAAAGAATGGTTGGTTGCATAAAGCTGGAAGAAATAGTCATTATAACAGGATCCTGACCCCAAAGAGAGCCCAAGTGAGTCATTTTCTGTATGAGAGCCAATGTCCATTCAGGGAAGGGGTATCTATTGGTATTTCCAGGACCCAGAGACATCTGAACCCACCCCCTCCCCGACCCTGAGTCGGCTGCATCTGACAACAGGCCCCTCTCGTCTGAAGAGAGAGGGCTCAGGAACCTCACCTTGGGGGAGGAGGGCAGTTATCTCCCAGGAGGGAGTTAATCCGCCCTGGATGACTTGTAAAACTGCGGAATTATACAGTTATAGAACCTTAGATTTTCAGAGGCTAGAAGAGATCTTACAAGTCTTCTGAGTCCAACACTCCTCATTTTAAGGGAAAAAAATTACCCCAATAAAAAGAAAGACTCACTGTGTTTTCTATTATGGAACACCAGGTGAATGCTAATTTGAAGACTAGATGGAAGAATAGCTTTAACAGCCAACCAGTGTTCATTTTGTTGGATTTCTTACCAATTAATTGATACACTGGTCCATCAGTTTGTCCACCCATCTATTTATCTGTCCATTCATCCCTCCATCCATCTATTCCTCACCTCAGAAAGAAATTGAGGCAGCTACTCAAGAGCAAAGATTTGGCTTACTCTCTCTCCCTCCTTCCTGCTTCCTTTTTCTTTTTGTCTTTTCTCCCATCCAGGATGAAGACAAGCACTACAGCAGGGACTCAGCATATGTGTGGGTACAGGAGAGGGGCTAGATGTAGCCGACATCACAGTGGTGTTCTTGAAACTCTCCAAGTACTTCATGCTGCTGCAGTTGGTATCACCCAAGCCAGGACTGCTTACTTAGCCTTGAAAGAACATGGGTTAGAAGGGAACTTGACGAAGGTTTCTAAGATCATAAAGGGCTGAAAACAAACCTTTCCTTTGTCTTCACAATATCTTCCAATGTCAGAACTGGGGCCACTGGATGAAACTGAGGACAAATAAATGTAAATACACCACCATCAGGTGATGACGCCTGCTCGTTTTCCTATGGTCGGGAGGACATCAACCTGAGTTCAATGTCACAGCTGGTTTTGAAAGGAACTGGGTGACTTCATGATCAATAATGATGTGGGTTTTTACACTCACTAAGATAAGGGTAGTTAAATCTTGTGCTTCAGGCCCTATAAACTGATCTCCACAGGAGGGCAAGAATTCATTTACTGCCACACACATCAGTTGGCCCCGCCCCTCCACAGCTTTGCATAAGGGACCAAGTGAAAGATGGGGAAGGCAGAGGGAAAGCAGGATGGTCCTTTCTGCTGGAAGCATCAGGTATTAACCAACACACAAATCAGGAGCTTGAATTTGATGGGCCTCGTGGCTGATCCAGTGTGGCAAATCCAGAGCTTCTTACGACTTCTCTCCGTGCTTGGTTTATTACACACAATCTGTACAGGGGCTGTTTTCACACTTAATGGCAATCCTGAATCACTATCTATTTCCCATCTTCGCCTGCGCAACAGCAACCCCGAGTGAGAGCTCTGCCATAAATACCGGGCCCCACAGAGCCCCTGCTGTAGGGATGTGCCTTTTTGTGCATGTGTGTCTGATTCACGAGGGCTTTGGCAGCCTTCCAGGCTCTGGGAGAGAAAAAAAACATCCTGAGCATCCCAACAGCCTCATTTTGATCTGTGATACTGAGCAACTCATTTCCACTTCACAGGCTCTGCTGAGCTGAGCCACAGAAGACAAATCCCAGACGTGGAAGAGGCGGGAGGAGGTGGAGGGAGCCGGCTGGCTGGTAGAAGAATGGTGGAAGAGAGGGAGGGAGGGAGGGCAAGAGAAGGGAGGGAAGATGAAAGCAGAAAAGGGCTGCTTTTATTAAGCTGTTTTTCTTTTGGTGAAAAGAAGCATTTATCAGTGATTTCATATATCATGTGAGAGGTGGCTTCCTGCCAATTTCCAGGAATCCAAACAACCCGCTGACATCATATGCTAAATATAGCTCAGCCTTTGCTTAGGTGAATAAATAATGTCGCTGGAAAGGGCTAGATTCTCTCCAGTTGCATGTTTATTATGATCAGGCTGTCAGGCTTATATAATCAAAAGGAATAATGTCCAGTTCCAAGGAGGAATGGTGGGCAAAGAACTCTTCAAACAATGGCGGAAGATGAGTAATGAAGCCAGATTGCTATTGCCTTCCCAGGTCACCGGTTAAGCCTGGCCCTGAAAGGGAATGGTGGGTGATGCAGTCATTGTGGATCTTCAAAGCCCTGATAAGTATGTGTGCGATTTGTATTTCCATCATTGCTCCGCCCTCCAAGCCAATAAAGAAAGATAGGCAACGGGAAAAATACAGAATGAAGACATCCAAGCACACAGATACGGTCATCAGCTTTCCACGAGGCCAGGGTAGAAGTGAGTGGAGGCCAACAGTGGGCCAGTGTTCACGGTAAGGGTGGCCCAGACAGTCTCTGTTTATTCTGCAAACTTGGCAAATGGAGATTTCAGAGCCTAGCCCCCACACCCTCGGGCCTCGGTGCCTTTGATACTACCCCCCCACACCACTACCGGAGCTTTTGTGTTTAGCACGTAGTGTCTGGGAGTAGGCTTGTCATTGTGTCTGAAGCCACCTGAAGGATTAAGAGTCATTCTGAAATCTAGAGATTTCTACCTCTCCCAGCAGTACCCTTCTCCCCACCCAACACTCGAACTCTTATTGAGAGAGAGGGAGCCATCCCAAAAGGCTTATAGGTACTTGGAGGAAGAGACAGATGTGGGGAGAAGAAAAGGACAAGAGAATTAGTGCAGGGAGATGAGGAGATGGGTGCCTCAGAATAGCTAGAGAAAGGTGTTGGATCCTTAGTAACATCTGCAGGATTTCTCTTCCCAGCCAGGGTTACAATAGAGGTGGTTACTATGGAAACTGGTGTAAAAGCAGCACAGAGAAAGGAGAGGGCTGATATAAAGAGGAAAGAGTAAAAGGCACATAACGCTTTTAAATCATCAAAGACGAATACTATAGTACTTTCAGTCTCCAATAGGAAAAAAATGAGCTATTAAGCCCAGTGGAAGTGGAATACTGTGATCACGGGACAGGTCAGGTGCTATCAGGCACTGCCATCCCTTTCACCTTAAGTCTGTTTACTGAACCTACTTACCTGCAGTAAAGATCATGGACCGAGAAAGCGCTCCAAGGCTGCTCAGGGCGGCAGGCTCAGCGGTAGGTTGCATGCTCGGCTTGCTTGGGCCATGGGCTTTCGGAAGGACCTTCGAGAGATCAGGTAATTTTTTTGTGTCATGGTTTCATCACCTGCCTTTCTCACAGACAGGGAGGATGACAAAGCACTTTGCTAAAGAAAGAAATGATGGTGCTGTTTAAGGCAGAGGAACTACAGAATGTCAAGAGCTCTGTATGCAGCCCGAGAAATTGTGAGCTACCTCAGAAGGGCCCTGGGTGTACCCTAAAGGGGCCAGAAGGGAGGCAGAGGCCAAAGCCATGTTTATACCAAACCAACTTTGTTTCAATGGGGGCATTATTGAAATCCAAGCATTTTCTCAGGTTGAGGAGAGATTTGAAAACCATTTAGTGTCTCCTTGGTTTTTTCCCCGGGACTTACACATACACTCCTATAGGCCAGCGCTGCGCAGTGGAAATAGGATGGGGGCCACACATCATTTAAAATTTTCCAGTGGCCACGTTTAAAAGGTAAAAGGAAACAGGTGAAATAAATGTTAATAATACATTTTACTTAACCCAAATATGGCCAAAATATCATTTCAACATAATCATCTTAAGAAATTATTTATAGTTTATGTTCTTTTTCCATACTAAATCTTCAAAATTCAATGTGTCTTTTACACTTATCTCAAGTTGGACTGGCCACATGTAAGAAGAGCTCAATAGCCACGTGCAGCTAATGCCTACTGTATTGTACAGCATAGCTCTAGAATTTTCCATTATAGATATGGGGGATACAAAGAAGTAAGAATAGAAAATAAGTCTGTTTGGCTCAGGCACTTATTCTTACCACTTGCCCGTATCACTGTGGGAGTAATAATTACACACACACACACACTTTGCACAGGTGATCACCCTTTGCCATTGTACAGTGAACATCCTCAGACTAAGACGAATGAGAATTTCCATCTAACAACCTAATTACATGGGCCAGTTGGAATCAGACAAACCTAGATCAAGTCTCTAGTCACTTTCAGTCCATGTTTTTGAGAAAGTTCCTAACCTTCCTGAGTTTTCAACTGGAAAACGGGAATTCTAGTACTTAGATCACAAATTTGTTTTTAGAATTAAATAAAACAATGCCCAGCACCAGGTTGAGCATACCCTAGGTGCTCGGTAAGTGGTAGCACCCTTCCTGCCCCTTACCCCAGTTCTAGTTTACCAGTCTGTCCTTGAGTATCTAATCTTGCAAGGCCTCCGGGAATGAAGAAACTAGAATTGGATGCATTTTCACTTGATAAGAAAGCCACTGGAGTAGAAAGAAGACTCCAAGGACTAGCACAGGGCTTACTTTACTGATTCACTCCAAGCTAATAGCTGGTGTTTTCCCAGTTCAGAAAAATATTAAGACTCAGTCACGCAGAAAGATTCCTTTTTTATGGTCATGGGCTACACGGTAAGATATTTGAACAGAATATTAAAATACAACCTTTTATCTACTAGAGCTGGTCTGTCCAATATGGTAACCAATAGCCACATGTGGTTATTTAAATTTAAATTAATGAAATTTAAAATTCAGTCACATTTGCCACATTTCAAGTGCCCGATAGCCACATGTGGCTAGTGGCTATTGGTCGGATAGTGCAGATGTAGAACATTTTCATCATCACAGAAAGTTCTATTGGACAGAATCATTCATTTGGTATGCAACCACTTATAACAGAGACAAGAGGACATCAAGAGTAAGACAGCAGATCTAAAGTCAATTGGATGGGTTTGAACTTTGACTTTGCCACTTTTGAGTTATGCCAAGTTAAGTAAGTTTCTTAACCTCCGTGCCTCAGTTTCATTATCTGGAAAGTGGGGATGATAATAATAGAACTTACCTCAGTGTGTTGTGAGAATTAACACAGAGAATGCACGTAAAGTGCTTAAAATGGTGACTGGCATGTTGTAAATGCTTAATAAATATGAAATATTATTAATTATGCCACATTAGCTATTTCCAAAAATAAGAAACGGTTAAGATCATACTGGAAGTTGAGATGCTCCTGGTTAACCCAAAAAAGCTTCCTGGAAGAGGTGATCCCTGAGCTATTGTTCAAAAGGAAGGTCGGGAGTCCTTCATTCATTCAAATCATTCAATAAGCACTGAGTAGACACTGTTGCAGCTGCTGGAGGTATAGAGATGAAGAGACACGTCCCTGCCATCTAGCAGCCCCATGTCCAGAGAGAAGAAAGGTAGAAGCCAGACAAGTATACTGCTACTAGTAATGTCAGTGAAAGCTTTAGGCAGTGAGTGCTGGGTGAGGGAGGAGGGGTAGAGAAAGACCCCCTAACTTAGCTGGGGAGGCCAAGAGAGGAAGGTGCCGAAGCAGACCCTTAAAATGATGAGAAATGGCAAGCAGGAGGAGGGAGGCAATGCATATGAGTGATGAGGCCTTAAGCAGTGACTGAAGTCACATTTCCCAGACTCTGAGTCCTCAGGGACATTTAATCAGCCTCTTGCTGATTGACAAAATGGGCCTCAGCTGGTGCAGTGGTTAAGTGTTCGGCTGCTAACCAAAAGGTTGGCAGTGTGAATTCATCAGCCACTCCTTGGAAACCCTATGGGGCAGTTCTACTCTGTCCTATAGGATAGCTATGAGTTGGAATTGACTTGATGGCAATGGATGGGTGCAGGCAGAGACCCCTCAAGAATAAGGAGCCCAACCCAAACCCCACCATGAAACCCATAGCACTGGACTGCCCCATTCCTTTACCTCCCTGCAGAGATGGGAAAAGGAAAATCCATCTCAGATGGCTTAGTTATAAGACAGGTTTTAGCACAAAGAGTCAGGGAGACTGGCCCCATTATTATTCTGGTCCCTGTTCATTCTTATAAAGTTGAAAGTCTGGCTTGTACCACAGATGTATCATCTAGAAAGGGGCAGCATATTCTTGTGAAGAAAGCACAGGCCAAGTTTGCCAAGGGAGTCGGTATGGTCGTGTTTGTCTCGAGTCCCAGTACTGACATGGCAAGCATGCTGCACCCGGAGGGCCAATTGGTATGCGAGTCACAGCCCCGTCAGCAAAGCTGGAAAGGAAAGCCCGGAGGAGCATGTTTCTGGTGACTGAGAAACTTTGAGAGGACTTACGGCCCTGGAATAACTATGAGCCCACCGCACAGGCCCCAGTAACAGGGCGCAGGGCTGCAGAGCTTACAGGAGGAGAAAAGGTGAGACCAGTGTTCCCACAGGCCTCTACCAGAGTGTAGAAAACAACCTGCAGATTGAGTAGTTGAATTCCTATGTGGATCAAAGGCTGAGCACCAGTCCCGTTTATGCCCAAGGATGGAAACGTTGTATTTCTCCTTGGACTTCTGGTGGTTTCTCTGCTACCTTTTCCCATTCTTTCCAGCTGTTGTGAAAGGACGAAGAGGCTTTCCCAGACTTTCTTTGTTTTCCTGTTGATCTGCCTCTCCAGATCTAGTCTGGCCCTTCTCTGACCCTCTTGGACAGTAATGACCTGAGACACCCTTAGGGTGACCAGTAGGCTTGGTTTGCCTGGGACTGTCCTGGTTTTAATACTGAAAGTCCCCACATCCCAGGAAACCCCTTGGTCCTGAGCAAACCAGGGTAGTTGGTTACCCTGCCTTTGTTTGGTCACCCTGCCCTTGTCAGCTTCCTTCTCGGCCCTCAGAGCCCAGGTTAAGTCCTGCCTGAGCAGCAACCACTTTAGGAGAAGCGCATGAAAGGAGGGGCCTTCCTCTCTGAACAAAGAGCTCTTTATCTTTTGGTCAGCAAAGGACAAGGAGACCCTTTCTGAAATTTCACTTATGAGCCTAGCAGGGGCAGTTACCCACCGCCTCAGCTGCCTGTTCAGGAGACACAGATGCAAGGGTGAGGAAGCTGCGTCTTCCCAACGTGCAGAGTTGTCTGAAGCCATGGTGGGTGGCTGCCCCCTGGCCTGCTGGTGACCACAGAGTATCTGTGCTCCTACCACAGATCTTTGGGTCATGGAGACCCAGGTAATAAAGGGACGCAGAAGGAAAAGTTGGATGAGAAGTGGGGCATGGTGTCCTGATCCTGTCTGTGGGGGAAGTGCTGTGCTGGTAAATACTTAACAACTGGCTCTGGTGGGGAGGGGAAAAGGTGGGGGGAGGGAGCCCTGATTTGTAGCATTTGACAACTTCTGTGGTATAAATACCCTCTGGTTGATTTCCACCTCCCAGTGTGATATCACTAAATGTGGAGTTTGGAAAACAAGCATATAATCAGCCCTCAGGAACAGACTCCAGCACACGAATACAGGATATGACTAGGCCCCATGCTGTACCCCTGAGCTAGGGACTCTGTCTGCATGTTAGGGCAAGGCCAGATACAAAGGGCTAACCTTGAGTGGGAACCTAACTTCCAATCTGGAATCTCACACATAGGAAACGGGATTTCTCCAAAAGTAGGAGTTAAGAATGAAGGGGGTCAATTCTGAGGAAACGAATGGATCTAATTGTGAATGGGTGAAGAATGTTGAATACACCATGGACTGCCAGAAGAAGGAACAAATATGCCTTGGAAGAAGTACAGCCGGAATGCTCCTTAGAAGAGAGAATGGCGAGACTTCATCTCACATACTTTGGACATATTATCAGGAGGGACCAATCCCTGAAGAAGGATATCATGCTTGGTAAAGTAGATGGTCATCGAAAAAGAGGAAGACCCCCAATAAGATGGATTGACACAGTGGCTGCAACAATGGGCTCAAACACAGCAACGATCGCAAGGATGTCACAGGACCAGGCAGTGTTTCGTTCTGTTGTACATACGGTTGCTATGAGTCAGAAATGACTCCATGGCACCTAACAACAATTGTGAATGGTGTAGGGCTGATTCCACAGTCAGCAAAGCTGCCAGAAACAAGGGCAGAATCTTATATTCTCATATATGAATATAATGTAACATAATCGTATAATCATATATTCTCCTAGGCTAAAAGTAGTAAATGTGGAAAACTGTGTGATACTCACTTAAAAAAAAAAAAAAAAAGAAAGAAAGAAAAGGAAAGGAGAGCAATTACTTTTCTTCACCATTACAAAACATTATTTTTGTGGGTATAACCTAGAATCAATCATTAAACTCCCTCTATAGATAAAGCATAAGTTGAAGTAAACTGCAAAGAGGGCTGCTCTCACTTCACTTAATGATAAATAAAATGACCAATTTGATGAAGACAGTAAGTCAAACCTAAAAGGTCTGGCATTTGATGTTGCTGAAGCTACAAATCTTATTAAGAAGCTTTTCACATTTAAAATACGCAAAATGCAAACAAAATTTAGTAGTGAAAGTAAAATTAAATATTTAATGATATAATTAAGTCTTATTAATGGTATGTTCCTTATTTTGCAGATTAAATATTCACAACGATTATCATCTCTTTCATCTTTATTACTTAAGCAATGTGTTTTTCACAATTATTTGTTAGGTATTTTCATTAACATTTGATGAATATTAATAGTTGAAATAAAAAAGTTTTTATTTCTGTTGTAATGACTTTATGGTGATAGTAATATATAACTAAGTGTTTATAATATGCTCTGCTTGTTAATATTTAGATGTCTGATTTTGTTGCCACAGAGTACAAAATGGGATCCTTATGGGTAATAAATGACAATCGTCAGTTTCTTCCATTATTCTTTATTTATTTATTTAATCTGCTGTTTTTAATGTAGCTTCATTGTGGGAGAAATATGAATTGCAAACTTACAGCTAAAACTAGTAAGTAGTATTTTAGGCTTACTCCTACTCTCATGTTAATAATGGCTCGCCGATCTTTTCAGGCGTCCTAATTCATTTCCCCCTTTTACTTCATTTACCTCACAGGTTTTGGTCCATCAGAGTTTCTACCGCTCTGGCACATTATCCCTCCATGACATTTAAAGCTCAGGCTGACGGCCTCACTGATATTTTTCTTCTGGGACAAAGGATCAGGGTTTTTCCATCCTGGACACTATGAAGCAAAAGCATGTGGATCTCATAATTTTCCATCCAGATCGTGATTGCCGCAAGCAAACAGGAACGGGTCAGATCAACACGCTCAGCGTGGAATGCATATGGCGACCATCCCTCCCTGCACCAAGTGTGGCGGCCATATTGTCTTCAGCAGCACGGTGGGGAGGTACTCACTTCCGCAGCCGCGCAGGAGCTGCGTTCTCTTACCCTCACCTCCTGCTCCCACCCCGCAGGCTGCTGACCACTGCAAAGACTTTCTCTAAAACCTTGCGTGCGTTTTCCTTGAGGATGTCCATCAGGAGACTGGCGTGATGTATTCTAGCCTCACCGTCCGGTCTGCAACCGCCTGTCAGAGCGGCTGGCATTCTGCTCCCTGCTCAGCATTCTGTGGCCGGCGCAGGCATGCGGCATTAGAGTGCAGACAGAGCCGGTCTAATCAGAACAGGATGCCCTTTGGCTTTCCTCGGAAAAGCTTTTTCTCTTCTGCAGAGGGTGTCTGCATTTTTAAAGCCGCAGCTTGTTCCTAAGGGCTCGGAACCAGGAAAATGTGCAGCAGGGGCAAGGGGAGTTTCTAGCCACTAACAACCTACAGGAAGTTTACCATTTCATCTTAGAAGAAACCACATTTCTCTCAAAGCAACTAGGATGTATTGAGAACCTACCCTATTTGGCCCTTTGGGGGCACTATTTTTGATTTGCACAGAAACACTAGAGTGGACGCAACTGCCCCTGTTGTATGGACAGGGACACCAAAGCTCGGTGATGTAGGTGACCACTCTAAGGACTCACAGCTGGTGATGGATACAGCTGGAATTCAAAGCCAGTTCTTTCTGGCTCAAAACCCTGTGCTTTTTCCACCACAACTTGGCACTCTCTCCCTCATCAGCCATTCCTGTGTGGGGTTGTACAGGACGCAAACTCCAGATACAGCTCCCTCTTAAGAAAAGCCTGGACACACACAGGCACAAAAGAAAGTAGTGGCCTCCATCTCCTTCCTGAAGCCAGGCCCAAGAATCGCTATGACCTCCACGCCAATCGCCTAGACCTGGGTAGTAAAACACCATGGCAGCTCTCAGATTTTTACTTGTGCGTGCTGTGTCTCCAGCCTCAAGCTGTTGTCAGGTCCTTTTGAGAAGGGCCAGCCTTAGGTATCATGCTTTTCAGCTCCTACTAACAGCCCTCCTGGAATACGTAAAACTCAAACTTTAGTAATGTGGGCTTAAACCATTTATACTACAGAATTACCATTTTCAGCCATTTCCCAAAAGAACGTCTGTTCTCGTTGTCTCCTCATCATCCGGCTAGATGTGGAGGAAGCTTTTCCATAAGCAGGTTAATGCGGTGAGGTATGGACTCCGTCCCTCCCCTGCCCTCTGAGACCTCACTGGTCAAAGTAGCAGGGCCAAGAACAGACCTCCAAAATGACAGAGACCCGGTTTCCAGCTTTTTGCCTTGAACAAATGAAGAGAAAAATATATATATACACACATATATATATATATATATATATATATATGTGGACCCAACGAGGACAAATACGGGATTCCTGCCCTCTGGGGTGATCTGTGTGCCTGGAGGGTGAAGCGTGGATGGCACAGGGTGATGTCAGGCCCACCCTTGTCTGGCCTGTAAGTGTCTCTCCTTGTCAGGTTCGCAACGTTACCATTGTTTATTACCTATCGAGCACCAGCACCATATTTG
Organism: Trichechus manatus latirostris; assembly: GCF_000243295.1. NCBI lineage: Eukaryota > Metazoa > Chordata > Mammalia > Sirenia > Trichechidae > Trichechus > Trichechus manatus. The sequence goes on along the minus strand of NW_004443957.1, from coordinate 4,176,463 downwards.
GCCCTGCATGCAAGATTGATAGATTCTCCCTGTCACCAGTCTCACTCCGGTGGCAGCTCTCCAGGCCGCCTCCTGCTCCCTTTCCCCTCCTCCCTCCACCTTCAAACAACACAGAGGCTTTGAGCAGGCCTCCCACCACAGCTCTGCAACCCCTTTTGAAGAGCTGCTTCTGGGAGAGGAGGGAAGGAAGCCCTCGTACAGGAGCTGATGACAGATATTCAGCCTGCCCCCATGCACACAAAGCAAATCATTGGCCCTTTCTGGAATCACCCCTCCCCTCTTGCCCTCAGCTCTGTGTCTTCACAGGATGGAGCCTGTGAGTCTCAGGCCCGTGGCACACAATATTCAGTGTGTAGAGAACAGCCTGGGGTACAAGGGTCAGTTATAGGACCTTATGGGAAAAAAGGAGTCCCTGGGTGGTACAAATAGTTAACATGCTTGACTACTAACCAAAAGACTGGCAGTTTCAGCCCACCCAAAGGCACCTCAGAAGAAAGGCCTGGAAATCTAATTCTGAAAAACTATTGAAAACCCTGTGGAGTACAGTTGTACTTTGACATATATGGGGTCGACATGAGTCGAGGTCAACTTGACGGCAACTGGTATGGGAAAAAAAAGTCCCGTTTGAAGTGTGGGGTGGGAGGTGGTCTAGAACTGGAAAGATTTTCATTGTGTGTCCTAAGACAAGTTGGTAAAGCTGCATTGTGTCTCAATTTTGTGTTGATGCTACAGAAATTGCTGTGGATGTTAAATAAGGAAGGATACTCTGGAAAACTGAAAGGCAGTGTGGCGGAGGGACAGTGTGGTGCCAGGTCCTTGCTCTGTTACCAACTACCACCGTGACCTTAGGCATTGTGCCCTGAAACGTTAACACCCATCACTGGAAGGGCTTGCTCACTGTAATCCCCAGTGAATATCTGTTCCGTTAGCTGAAGATGCAGAGAGGTTTTGGGAGCTAGCCCCATAGGGTTAGCAGCCAGAGCCCTTTTTTTTTTTTTTTTTTTTTTTATTGTTGTACTTTAAGTGAAAGTTTACAATTCAAGTTAGTCTCTCATACAAAAATTTATGCATACATTGTTATGTGACCCTAATTGCTTT
>NW_004443957.1:4162809-4175265 GCF_000243295.1 Trichechus manatus latirostris | reverse complement strand
TTGTACTTTAAGTGAAAGTTTACAATTCAAGTTAGTCTCTCATACAAAAATTTATGCATACATTGTTATGTGACCCTAATTGCTTTCCCTATACTATGACAGCAGGCTCCTTCTTTCCACCTCTTGTTTTCCCGTGTCCTGTCCATTCAACCAGCTCCTGACCCTCTCTGCCTTCTCATCTCACCTAGAGACAGGAGCTGCCCATTTAGTCTCATGTAACTACTTGAGCTAAGAAGCACACTCTTCATAAGTATCATTTTATGTCCCATAGTCCAGTCTAATCTTTGTCTGAAGAGTTGGCCTCGGGAATGGTTTTAGTTCTGGGTTGACAGAAAGTCCAGGGGCCATGCTTTCTGGGGTTCCTCCAGTCTCAGTCAGACCATTAAGTCTGGTCTTTTTACACTTTTCTCCTGCTCCTTCAGGGACTCTCTGTTGTGTTCCCTGTCGGGGAGTCATTGGTGGTAGCTGGCCACCATCTAATTCTTCTAGTCTCAGGCTGATGCAGTCTTTGGTTTATGTGGCCTTTTCTCTCTCTTGGGCTAATACTTTCCTTGTGACTTTGGTGTTCTTCATTCTCCTTTACTCCAGGTGGGTTGGGACCAATTGATGCATCTTAGATGGCTGCTCACTAGCTTTTAAGACCCTAGACGCCACTCACCAAAGTAGGATGCAGAGCATTTTCTTAATAAACTTTGTTATGCCAGTTAACCTAGATGTCCCCTGAAACTGTGGTCCCCATAACTCTGCCCCTGCTCCTCTGTCTCTTGAAGTGTTTGGTCGTATTCAGGAAACTTCTTTGCTTTGGTTTAGTCCAGTTGTGCTGACTTCCCCGGTAGTGTGTGCTGTCCTTCCCTTCACCTAAGATAATTCTTGTCTACTATTTAGTTAGTGAATAACCCTCTCCCTCCCTCCCCACCCTTGTAACCACCAGAGAATGTTTTCTTCTGTGTTTAAACCTTTTCTTGAGTTCTTATAATAGTGGTCTTATATGATATTTGTCCTTTCGTGACTGACTAAATTCACTCAGCATAATGCCTTCCAGATTCTTCCATGTTATAAGATGTTTCACAGATTCATTGTTGTTCTTTATCGTTGCGTAGTATTCCACTGTGTGAATATACCATCATTTGTTTATCCATTCTTCCATTGATGGGCCCCTAGGTTGTTTCCATCTTTTTGCAACTGTGAACAGTGCCGTAGTGAAGATGGGTGTGCATATATCTATTCGTGTGACGGAGCAGCCAGAGTTCTTAACCACTGCTCCAATGGTTCAGTTAGGTGGACAGAAATGTAAGTGTGGCAAGAGAACAATGGTAAGCCACAGAGAGCTAAGGATAGGTGGCACTGAGGCAGAGAACTGGGCACCCCCATGTACTGAGGAAGACTTGGGAGGCTATAAAAAGGAAGTGCCCTGTGAACTAGAGCCCTTTGCTAAAAAGTGGGGGAGGCAGGGTGTTCCAGTTAGAGGGAACCATAGGTGTATCTTGGCTGTGCTGTGGTGTGCAGTTTGAATCCTGGCCCCGACTGGGATTCTATGCCTAATATCTGTGTACTGTTTGACAGGTTGCCCACCACATGAGCCTCAATAACCTCATCCGTATGTGCATTAATAACTGTAAGCTAAAAAACCCCAACCCAGTTGCCATTGAGCCAACTCGTACTCATGGTGACCTCATGTGTGTCAGAGTATAACTGTGCTCCATAGAATTTTTTGGAAGCAGATCATCAAGCCTTTCTTCTGAGGTGCCTTGGGTGGGGGGGTTTGGACTACCAACTATTTGGTTAATAGTCAAACACTAATGATTTTTACCACTCAGGGACTCTATAATTGTAACACTTCAGGTTTACTATGGGATGTGATGAGATTCTTTAAAACACTTCACAGCATGCCTTGCACATAATAAGCCCTCAGTCAATCTACACTATCATTATTAGGTGATGATGATGATGATAATGGAAGAAGACTTCGGGGAATAATGAGAAATTGTTTGTAGCTGAAGCACCAGATACACAGTAGCCCCAATTACTTTGTGATCTGTCAGGTGTCTGCTCACTCAGGCAGCCACACACAAACAGTCAGACAACTGCTCTCAGAAAATTGCCTAATGGTCCGTGTGGGTGACCTGCCCTCCTCACCATGCGGGAGCTGTGGGCTTCTTCTCCCTGCAATGGTTTCCTTGAGGCCTAGAAATTTTGCCTAGTTTGGCTGGCACATGATCCAAATTTGATGATGCCTCTAATTAGGAAGAACTAATTTTTGCAACAATGACCAAAATGGAAACCAAAAATATTGTTAAAACAAAGCAAAAGCACTTTGTATCTAGTCAAAACAGGAAGGAGAGGGCCAAGCTTGTATGAGGTGATCCCCCAGCTTCTGTAGACATGCTTCAAAGTAGGACCAGGAGAGGCTGAGGGGTGGTGCGAAGGCCCAGGGACTGGGGTGGATGCTCGCTGGAGGCGCTTTGGTGCAGGAGGGCTGCTGGGTGGCCTTGGGAGTCTGGCAGCTGAGACCTCTGTGCTGAGCCCAGGGTGAGAGTCAGTGTCAAGGACTAGCTTGCTGCAGGAAGTGCATCTACCCATTGCCACTCCACTGCCCCACCAGGGAAGACAGGGTGACCAGCAGCTAAAGAATTCAGGCCCACTCTTCTCCCTTTAAAGGAGCCCTGGTGGTGCAGTGGTTAAAGTGATTGACTGCTAACTGAAAGGTCGGTGGTTTGAAACCGCCAGAGGCTCCCCAGGAGAAAGATGTGGCACTCTGCTTCCATAAAGATTTACAGCCCTGAAAACTCTATGGGGTCACTATGAGTCGAAATTGACTTGATGGCAGTGAGTTTTGTTTTTTTTCCTTCTCCCTTTGCACGCCCAAGTGGTCTCTTCCCCCTCCCAGCAAAGAAACATCCTGCAGGATACGGGGAGATTGGAGCCCTCACCCATTGCTGGTGGGATTGTAAAATGGTACAGCTGCTGTGGAAAGCAGAGTGGAGGGTCCTCAAAAAGTTAAACATGTGACCCAATAAGTCCACTCCTGGGTATATGTCCAAAATAATTGAAAGCAGGAACTCCAGCAGATCCTGCACACAAATGTCCATTGTAGCATTATTCACAACTGCCAAAAGGTGGAAAAAAACCCATAAACAAAACGTGGTACATCCATACAATGGAATATTCCTCAGCCATAAAGAGAAATGAAGTTCTGATACACGCTACAACATGGAGGAACCTCGAAAACATTATGCTGAGTGAAATAAGTCAGACACAAAAGGACAAATATTCTGTCATCCTCCTTACATGGAATAACTAGAGCAGGCATGCGTAGAGACCAGAGCCCATTCATGCCTTCTAGGGGCTGAGGAGAGGAGGGAATGGGAGTTATTGCTCAAGGGGCACTGAGTTTCTGTTTGGGGTGATGGAAAACACTTGAAAATGTATAGTGTTGATGGCTGCGCAACACGGTGAATGTAATCAATGTCACTATATTGTAAGTGTAAAAATGTTTGAAATGGCAAGTGTTTTGTTACGTTATTTCACCACAACAAAAATTATTTTTAAAGAAGATACCACAGCATTGAAAGGAATCCAAGTGAATTACAATGTAACTAGATGCTTATATAACCCCTTTGCCATTGAGTTGATTCGAATTCATAGCGACCCTATAGGACAGAGTAGAACTGCCCTGTAGGGTTTCCAAGGAGCGGCTGGTGGATTCGAACTGCCAACCTTTTGGTTAGCATCTGAGTTTTTAACCACTGAACCACCAGGGCTCCTAGATGCTTCTATAGATACAGAGTCCTCTCTCAGCCTGGTACACAGAGCAGCTCCGAGATACTCTAAAAAAGGAAAAAGGAACGCCCTTCCCCTGTGCTGGGACCAGAGGGCTGGACTGGATCCTTGGAGCTGCTCTGTGTATCCAGATGGGAGGGAGCCATGTGGGAGCCCTGGGCACAGCTCCCCAGACGCCCATGATCAACAGTCCTCACCTGGGGCCAGGAAGCCTGGAGGATGCCAGTAACACAGCTCGCTGCTGCCTCTTACTCTGGGCCTCACAGGCGCCAGTGCCAGGCCCTGGGCTCACTTCCTGATGTCACCTCTCCATTAGAAGGGAAGGGGGAGACGGTGAGGGAAGTGCTGGCAGTTTGGGCCTTTGGGGGGCCACTAGCAGTCTCCTTGGCCTGCAGCCTCCCTGGAGACTCACAGGAGGGCCCTCAACCACAAGAAAAATGAGATTCCCTCTCACGTGCACATCTGTGGAGAGAGCATCATCTCCTCCCTCCTTCTGTGACTCTACAGGAAGCCAAAGTACAGGCTTAGGGTCTCCCTTTGGGGCTCAGAATTATGGAAGCCTCCTGAGCCACCACGCACCAGCTCCATCTGCGAGTGCTCTGTGCTGGGGCAGGGCCACCCCACAGGTCACTCTTAGAGGCCCAGGATCTGCCCTGGATGTTTCCAGCCAGTGAAACCATGTGACATGGCCCAACCCTAAAGAAACAGAAGGAAGTCCCTGAGGACTCAGGGGTATCAGTGGGAGACACAAGTGGGGAAGAAAACCATAAGAACGCAAAGGCAAACCAAAAGTTGCAGTAGGTTAGTTCAATCCAACAGTCATTAACATCTACAACAGCCACGCATTGTGCTAGATGTGAAGGAACTAGAGAGGGCCAACAGCAGGCCCTGACCTCAAGGAGATTGCTGCCAGAGGTGCATTATTAGTTCTCAACTTTAGTGTGCCTACAAATCTATTTGTGAGCGCCCCCTCCCCCCCCACCCCCGAGATTCAGGCTCATTTTTAACTACAATCCCAGGTGCTTAGGCCCTAGGTGGTTTGTGGTTCATACTCTGGGAATCACTGGTCTAAACGGAGCACAGGAAGGAATCCCCTCCCCAGCTTGAGAGTGTGGGGACATGGGAAGAGAAGTTTGGTGAGACTTTCTGGGTGTGGATTCCATACCCAAACTGAGTAAATCTCAAATAATGAGGAGGAGTAGGTGAGCAGATGTGGGGACTGGGCAGAGGGTTCCAGGCAAAGCCCTATAGGAGCAAGTAAGCTGGAATGAAACATCCTGGAGTACAGGGCCGTCTTCAGGGGCGTGTAGCGAGTGCAGCCGCACAGGGCCTGCACTTAGAAGGGCCCTATGCTTGAGGTTTAATGCTCCATAGTCACAGTTCTGAAATTCTTAATAATTTTATCTTTGAATATGTACTTTGGGCAAGGGGCCTCCACGTTTTTATTTTGCACTGAGCCCTGCAAATTATGCAGTTTGCCTTGCTGGGGTACAAGGAGCTATCAGAAGTTTAGGTGTTGCTGGGGTTTGGAGTGGGAAGGAGGGGTGGTAGATGTGGCTGGAGAGATAAGCAGTAGCTAATCCCTGAGGCCCCCAAATGCTACATCCCAGAAAGATAAGACTTGTAAGAGGGAATGAAGTTATTAGGTTTGCATTCTGCGAAGACTGCCCTGGCAGCTGCCGAAGGGCTCCCTGCGCCACAAGCGGCTGGAGGGGAGGCTTTGGAGACATAGTGGTGGTTGTTTGGAGCTGGAGGTGGGGTTGAAGGAGAGGGAGATGTCAAAGACCACTCCTAGGTTTCTGACCTGATCGACTGTGTTACTTATGGAGTAATTACAAAAATAATTACTTTTTGGGGTTTTTGCTTTTCATTTTCTTATCCTCGATGGTGTTTATTCTAAGATCGTGTCGGTAAGCACTGTTCACATTTGTCAATAAGAACAGTTTTCTAATACAAAAATAACCCTTGCCCTTTAAGAAAAGGAAAAAGATGGAGAACAATGTAATCTGGCTCCAAATTCATTAGCCTGTCTTTGTCCAGGATAAGATCCAATGTTGGTGAGAGGTCGAGTGTGTAATGAAGAGGGAGCTGTAAAATTGTCTCTTGTACAGAAAGCTTCAACAACAGACCTGCGACGTCATTTGCTTTTGTTTTATTCTAAGTATACATTATTTTTTCTTTTGCTGGAAGCCTGGCATTGACCTTGAAAGTATTATTCATGTTGGTAAACACATTCTGGTTGTTTGACCAGACATGGAAATCTGTGCTCTAGATGTGACCTCAAGACACCCTTGCTCCCAAAACAGACGCCCACAGGCCTCGGCCTCGATGGGCAGGCATCCAGGGGATCAGAGGCTGGGGAAGATCAGTATTCTAAAGTTAATGCATTTGCTCAAGCCCTTTTGATCTAGAATCAGGCTCATAGTTCTGTGAGGCCAGGCTGGCCTGGATGATTGTCAGGCCTTCCTCAGACTCCATGGGCTGAGCTTGAGGGCTGTCTTCTCCTAGAACCTTAGGACTTGAGCTTTGAATACTTGCTATTGCAAATTAAAATCACCCTGAAATAAAAAATGGAAGATTTTAAAAAGAAAAACAAAAAAAGATTTTGTTTAAATCAGGCATCACAAAATTGAGAAACAGGGGCTTCCTCTGCACCAGTTTATTTACTTGCAAGATGAACTCATTCTCTAAAAAAAAAAAAAAAAGCTCAACCAGCTCTTATAGGAAGCATGAAGAAAATATTATTCCTCATAAATAATAATTATCCAACAGATGTTTTTAATGATATTTTTCTTGTTTATAAAAGTCATACATGCAGATTATAGAAATTCTGAAAATATGAAAAAGGATAAGATGATAAATAAAATCACTTATAGAATACTGCACAGAGAGAATATCTTAAACATTTTGAGGTTTTTTTTTTTTTTTCTGTCCTGCTTCTCTAAATGCATTTATAAATTTTTTTTGTATTCAGTTCTAAGGCATTTTAAAGTTAGATATCATGTTGTTATTGTTGGGTGACATCAAGTTGATTCCGACTCATAGTAACCCCACGTGACAGAGTAGAACTGCCCCATAGGATTTTCTTGGCTGCAATCTTTATGAAAAAGATTGCCAGGTCTTCTTCCCGCAGAGCCACATGGGGAGTTCAAACCACTGACATTCTGATTAGCAGCTGAGCACTTAACTGTTGTACCACCAGGTGTCTATAATGCCCATTTGAAAACCAGATGAGTTGAATAACTATATTTTAAAATCTTTTTTTCCTAATTAAAGAAATAAAATATGCTTAGTGATGAAAACTCGTAAAACACAGAAAAGAAGATAAAAAAAAAAATCACTTGGATTCCAACCAAAGATAACTATGATTAGTGCTTTAATATATGTCTTCCAGTATTTCTTCCACGTGAATATGGGCATTGTTTCTTTATTAAAAATACCAAACTGTGCATTCGGTTTTGCTGTTTGCGTTTTTCACTTAGTGATACAGAATGAGCATCTCCCATAAGAACAGATGTTCTTCTACAACATGATATTTTTTTACACGATTTTCATCAGTGGCATAGATGGTATTGCTCCACGTAGATGCCTAAGAATTTACCTAACCAATCTCCTGTTGTGCGCTTTGTGGGTTGTTTCTAACTGTCCGTATTATAAACAATGTCACGATTAACATACTTGTGAACACCTGATCATTATAAAAAATTCCTAGAAGTAGAACTGTATTAAAGCATATGTATTTTTCCGATAAATAATATTAAATTGACCCCCAGAAAAGTTATACTAAGTTATACTTTCACTAGCTCAAAGTTTTGAATACATGCTTTAGTGGCAAGTACAATTATCTCTATTTTTCCATTTGAGACAATTTAAGGCAGAAAGTAGGACTGTAGCAAGGGCCTCCACAGCAAGTCAGTGGGAGGTCTCCTTTCATAGCTAGCATATCTTTAATCTCCCTTATTACATGTACTTTATGTATATTCTCATTTAATTCTCACAACAATCCTAAAAGGAGTTATCCTTCATGCCCACTTCCAGATAAGACAACTGAAGCTCCGTAAGGTGAAATAATTTACGTAAGTTATACAACTACCAAGTGACAAAGTATAATTCCAAAATGCCATTCCCATGCGTTGTATCACGCTGTCTCCACAACCACAAACCTTTAGCCTGGCCTCTTAGCTATGATGTAGTCATAGAATCCTAATGTGTAATCCAAGATTACAAATACAAGACAAATCAAACCTTGCAGAAACAAATACTCCATTAAATAAAGTCAATGACGTAAACATTCCCTCTTATGAGAAGGCGACCTAAAAGATCTTGCCCTTTGGATTTATTTTTGGGTAAAAACAGCTTCGTGGTTATGCCCTTTTCGTGAGCGAGTGGGTGGGGGAAGGGGTGTGGGTTGAAGAAGAGAAAAATAACTTCCGCATAAGACTGAGCAAGGTGTAAGAGCGTGTCTTCAGCTTGGGTTGGCAGACCTCAAGCTTTGACTGACTCAGAAGCAAGGAATTTGCTTTGGTTTCCTGACTGGGTTGCTGTGTTTACCAGCCACGGCGCAAGAAACATGCCACAGCAATGAAATCAAGTTGACATGTCATATTGGGGGAAAGCAGAGTTATTCAACAGGCTGAGTCACAGCTCTGCTGCAGGTACAGAATGACACACCCTCTAGAAATGCAAAGCAGACTGACAGACTGGGAGATTGAGTAACTAAGAGAAACAGGTTTTGGAGTGACCTAACACATCCTCAGTGTTTTGAAATTCCTGGATTGTAAAAAACTAGAATGAGAAAGTCTCAGGTAGATCTAAGTTTGCTCTTCGTTTGTAGCAAAAATCAGTCCCAAGGTTGTGTATAAGTGAGGCGTTTAACAACAGTGGCAGCGGTGACATTTATATGGGAACAATTACCTATGTAGGGGCCCTGGTGGCACAGTGGTTAAGCATTTGGCTGCTAATCAAAAGACTGGCAGTTTGAATCCACCAGCTGCTCCTTGGAACCCTATGGGGCAGTTCTACTCTGACTTATGGGGTTGCTATGAGTCGGAATCAACTCGACGGCAATGGGTTTGGTTTTTGGTTTACCTATGTAACTTCAAATTCACATACATGCTGGTCGAGTCTGAGTTCTACATTTTTCTGCTTCCTTCTCTATCATTTTTCATTGTTGACATCCACTTATTTGTCCATAAAAAGATTGAGTGCCAAGCGAGAACCTGATAATGTTCTAGGCAAGAGCGATGCAGAGGGAAAACAACAGAAAGCTAAGAAAACCTGCTTTTTCTGTCAACACATCAGCAATGCCCCAAAGGAGTGACTCTGCCACACATTAGCTGGGTGACCTTGAGCAAGTTAATCACTCTATGCCTCAGTTTCCTCTTCTGTAAAATAGGAGTAGTAACAGTACCTTCCATATGTACTTGTAAAACAAAATAAAGGAGGACTCATTTGGCCACCTAACCTAGAACAAGGATTCAAAAACATCAGCACCATAATCCTGCTTCTGCTGTCACCTTCCAATGCTCAGTTGCCCTTCTCCATGTTGGTGGGAAGAGCATTAAATCAGGCATCAGAAGGCATTGTTTTAGTTCAGGTTGAACCATTTATTATATACCTGCTGTATGATCTTAGCAGTCGTAGTAGTAATAGCTAGCCATTCTAATTCTTATTTTGTGCTTGGCATTTTATACCAATTTAATTTTGACACAGGTAATATTAGTCTCCTCATTTTACAGAAGAAATAAGTGACGTTTAAAGAAGTTATATAATTTGCTCAAGTTCTTGCAAACTGATTCCAGAGCTCATGATCCTGACCATTATGCTGACTGAACTTGTCCAAGCTGGTTTTTCTGCCCACAAGTACCTCATTATTTGATTAGTGGAGGTAAAGAGCATTGTTTCATTTTTCGTCTGCTCAGCACCCTTTTTTGGGAGGAAACCACCCTTCCCCCAAGTCATGAGGTTCTGTTGGGGCTTTGGATTAAAGGACTCTTGGTCAGAATCATCCAATCCGGGGCAATAGATCCTGGCACAAGAAGAGGACAGCCAATTAGTCTTTCCTTTGGACAAACTGATGGAGAATTTTCTCTGAGGTTGTTTAGGGGGGCTGCCAGGAGCCACATTTCCCACAGTATGGAAAGGAGCTTTCTGCGGTAGAAGAGACTGAGATCTGCATATAATGAGAAACAGATAATCGGAAATAAAATATGAATGGAGAATGAGATATGGCCTCTTAGAATACCCAGTTCCAGTCCAGAGGTCCTTGTTCTATAGCTATTGCTTCATCTCTGTCATCAACCCAGTACCTCCAACTGTACCAACAGAGTCTCATTTTTGCTTGAGTGAGATTGAGTATTGTTTTTATCCCTTGCCATCAAAGATGTCTAACCAACACAGCAGAAAAGAGGCATGAGAGTTAGCAGAAGACAAAAGGTGCACAAATGAAGGGTAAATTACCTAGTAGTGACTGAAATAGTATTAAGTTAGACGTAACCAAAAACCTAACCCATTACCGTCAGGTTGATTCTGACTCAGTGACCTTATAGAACAAGAGTAGAACTGTCCCATAGGGTTTCCAAGGTTCTAGTCTTTACAGAAGCAGGCTGCCACATCTTTCTCCCGAGGAGCAGCTGGTAGATTAGAACCGTGGACCTTTCAGTTAACAGTTGAGCGCTTAACCACTGTACCACCAGGGCTCCTTAAATTAGACATAGCTCTAGAAATTGCAAGCTAGTAGGAAATCATATTAGAGTGGGACTACACTTTAAAAAACATTTAGTCCAAACCCTTCATTTCACATATGTGGAAACTGATTTGCAAATATGCGAGGTAACTTGCTTGTTAGGCAATTGGCTAATGATGAGATTGGGATCTAGTTGAATTCAGGTAGCCTGAAACCTCTTTCAATTACCCAGAGAGATTAGACAGATGGTCAGAAGAATATATAGACAGATAAATATAGTGACAATGAGTAGATAAATGGACAGAAATCGACCAATAGATGGACAAATAGAGGCAGATTTAGTAGAATATTTAATTGTACAATAAAAACCATTAGAAAATCGAGATTTCAAGTTAAGAGACAGCATAATTGAAAGAACACTGGGCTAAGAGAAAAATCTAGATTCTAGTTCTGACTATGCTAACTAGGTGTGTGGCCTTGAGCAAGTCACTGAGCCTGTCTCAATCAGACCTATAATAAACAAACGAAAAAGCCATTGCGGTCAAATTGATTCTGACTCATGGCGATTCCGTGTGTTACAGAGTAGAACTGCTCCTTAGGGTTTTCTTGGCTGTCATCTTTTTTTTTTTTTTTTTAATTCTTTATTGAGTGACTCAGGAGCCAATTAATATTATTTTCACAAGTGGTAGTAAAGGTTTTCCCTTCTACCTTGTACCTCGCAAAGTCCCATTTTAATATAAGCTTCATCTTCAGATGAATTTGAAAGTGTTGGCTGTAATCTTTAGGGAAGCAGATAGCCAGGCCTTTCTCTGGGGCGCCACTGGGTGTGTTCAAACTGCCAACCTTTAGATTAGCAGCCAACCACAAACCGCTTGTGTCATCGAGGGACCTAGAGTTGTAATGGGGATCGTAAACACATAATGAAAAAGCATACACGAGAGGACTTGTCAACTGTGAAGGTTTAATGGCGGAAAGTGTTCTCATCCATTGATAAACTACGTTGCAGTCTTGTGTTTATATTCAGACAGTGAGCTCCCTGAGGGCAGAGATTACACTTATTCCTTTTTGTATATCAGTACCAGATGCACAGTAACTATTTGGAAAGTAAATGAACGAATTAATAGCATGGTTATTATATAATTGCTCTTCTTCACCACCATGACATGACCTAGCTCATCGACTCATGCAGTCAATATAGACTCTGACTAAACCAGAAACATATGCCAAGAAGGACAGAGCAGCAGGAGGAACGCCAACTATTATCCCTTGGCTTGAAGGACTTCATCTTCTTTTTTTTTTTAATTGTACTTTAGATGAAGGTTTACGGAGCAAATTAGTTTCTCATTAAACAATTAATACACATATTGTTTTGTGACATTGGTTGCCAACTCCATGACATATCAACACTCTCCCTTTCTCGACCTTGGGTTCCCCGTTACCAGCTTTCCTGTCCCCTCCTACCTTCTTATCATTGCCCCTGAGCTGGTGTACTCATTTTAGTCTTGTTTTGTTTTGTGGACCTGTCTAATCTTTGGCTGAAGGGTGAACCTCAGGAGTGTCTTCAGTACTGAGTTAAAAGGATGGCCAAGTCCATACTCTCAGGGGTTACTCCAGTCTCTGTTGAACCAGTAAGTCTGGTCTTTTTTTGTGAGTTAGAATTTTGTTCTACATTTTTCTCCAGCTCTGTCTGGGACCCTCTATTGTGATCCCTGTCAGAGCAGTTGGTGGTGGTAGCTGGGCACTGCCTAGCTGTGCTAGAATCACTCTGGTGGAGGCTGTGGTAGTTGCGGTCCATTAGTCCTTTGGACTAATCTTTCTTGAAGGGCTTCATCTTAATTAACTCTTGGGACTGCCCTGTTCTTCTTAACTGTCTATCATCTCCAACCCAGTTTGTTTGTTTTTTTTATCTCAACACAATCACATTTCCAGTCAACTTGGAAACATCGTCTTCTTTAAAATATAAATAAATAAATAAAACATATATGGAGGGT
>NW_004443957.1:4145530-4162675 GCF_000243295.1 Trichechus manatus latirostris | reverse complement strand
AAAACAAACTCCCCAAGTAAAAAAATATATACTTAAAAAAAAAAAGACATTGGATCTCTACTTCACGCAACACATAGAAATCAATTCCAGTTAGATTTCAGATTTCAACGTCAAAAGAAAATACCTCAAACTTTCTGACCACGGAGCAGGGAGGTATTTTTTAAACTAGACAAAAAGAAAGTATTAATCATAAAAGAAAGGTTGATAAATTAAACTTCATTAAAAGTTAAAATTTCTGTTCATCAGAAGCTTCCCCCTCTCCAATTGCAATTTAATTAAGAAGTTAAATAAGTCTGAGTGCATGTCACACCTGGATATCAGCAGCCCAAAGGCTGCTTCCACGCTTGGCATGGCAATAATTCAGGATGACAATCCCCTGGCAGGATCCCCATGTTCTCATGAAAGAGCTTTATCTCCATGATTTACAGACTTGGGATCAAGTGTGGGTGAACCTGTGAAAATCTTTTGCAACCTATGGAAAGAGAATTTAATACACATGATCTAACAGATATGCTGTGAATGCCGTAAAGATATGGATCATACCTTATGTCTCTCTAGATCTTAAGTGCTTTGGGCAGGGCCTGGCACAAAAATAGGTCTTTAAAACATGAATGGACGAAGGTTACTATCCTCCTCACTCAGTTAGGAGAGCTGTTACTTACCATTTTCACCAGGGATTCCTTACTCTTTCTTGTTCACTAATCTGGCTCTTCTCTCTAGCCTCTATTGGTTATAACCATTGCATCCAGAACACAAAAGCAATCAGCAAACCAATCCTAATAATAGTGATATCTGATTACGTTTTACACTTTGAAAGCTACTTCCAAATACAATATCTCATCTGAACCTCACAACAACCAAATGACATCAGGTATTATTTACGGACTTTATAGGTGAGGAGTAGCCCTGGTGGCGCAGCGGTTAAAGTGCTTGACTGCTAACCGAAGGTCAGTGTTTCAAAATCACAAGCAGCTCCACGGGAGAAAAATGTGGTACTCTGCTTCTGGAAAGATTTATAACCTTGGAAACCCTATGGGGTCACTATGAGTCAGAGGTGACTCAACGGCAGTAGGTTTGGTTCTTTTGGTGATAGATGAGGAAACTGAGGGTCAGCGAGGTAATGTGACTTGCCCAAAGTCATACAGGTGGTAGGTGACAAAGCCAGTACTAGGATCCCAAGGTTAAAAAGAAAAAAAAAAAAAGTTCAGCGGGAAGGAGTAGTTTGCAATTAAGTATAACTGAAGGAATAGGGTGAAATGATGAAGACGGTAATTTTTCACCAGACATGGGTTCTGTTTTATACTTGGTTTTTTAATAGGGCTGGTCCTGCCATATATCACACAGTGGAGAACACACTGAGATCAAGCAGATAATACTCTCTATCTTGGGTATTTGTTGAGACCCACCCCCCACCCTGCCTGCACGCATGTACATATCTTGCGTTTGAGTTTGATCTGATTTCTCTTAGACCTCTTGGATTAGAACTTTGGTTCCTAATATTTGCTTAAGGCCTTTCTCCAAGTTGGGCAACCTTTTTTATTATAATTATTAATAGCAACAATAGTGCTATTACAGCAGGCAACCTTTATCGAGCCCTACATATTATGGGCCGGCACTAAGTGCTTTCATGCATTACCTCATTTAGTTTCACAGCAACTTTGTGAGCTAAATACTATTTTTGTCCCCATTTTACAAGAGAAGAAGCTGAGGGTCAAAGAGACATCAGTAGCTTGCTTGTGGTCATGTGGCTAGTAAGTGGCAGACTGAAGGCCACACTGACTGATCCAGCCCCCTTGCTCTTACCAAGGGTCTCAGATACCTATCATTAGCTGTGCCCCTTTGGCTGCCATCTTGAATTCATTGGCCTTGTCATCCTGTGCCCCTCAACTGCTGGCTTCGCACCTTCTTTCAGCTTTGAGCATATCAGAGATCTAGGCAATGAGATTCCCTCCACTGGCTTCTATCCCAAGATTCTCAAAACAGACAGGGAAATCCCCAGAAAGTAGATGGTGTAGTAGATGCTGTAGTGCACCTCTCAGATTGCTCCTTCAGAACTGAAGCATCACCCCAGCTGCCAGAGGGCTGGCCACTGACGGCTCCCAGCTGAGACCCTCTCCAGTCATTGCTCTCGCCTAATGGCAGCCACCTTTCCCAAAGTTATGCCCTTTCCTGGGGACAGCCACATCCAGTCTTTGGTCATGAGAAACACAATGTCTCAACCTTCTATTCTCAACTGGGGACAACTACGAAGCACCTTCCCAGCTCCAGAACCCCCAACAGGGTGGGCTGCAACCTCTGTTGCAACTACTTCACAGTTCACCTCCTCCCTTTGTCCAATTCTGCTTCCTTCACTCTTGGACAGGTGTTGCTCCCAGGAGCACTCCCTCATAAATGTCCTGCATGCAAATTTCACTTGCAGACTCTGATTCCCAAGGGAATCCAAACTAAGTTAGAAATTAGTCAAACATCTTGGGAAATCAACCCATCCTCCTGACTTGGTAGAGTGAGGCCTAATGCCAGCTATGGTCTCAAACCTATCCCATTTTTGTTGTTGTTGTTTGTTTTCCTGCCCACCTAGTCCTTGGCATGACCATGTGCATAATGACTATCTTTCTTTTTTCTCTTTCAATCTGCTAGAATTTTCTGGTGCTCATTACTGTGTTTATGGATTCACCTATATCTTTTGTTCCTCCTGTAACACTTCTAGTCCAGTCCTTCACTTGACCATACTACCACCTCTAACAATGCCTAAGAGTGGCCCAACCTATGACCCCCATCCTGCTAATCAAGTCCTTTACATAGCCCACACCTCTGGGCAATAGACATGCTTGACATTTGTGTACATAAAATAAATAGACATGGCAGGAGTAGAAGTTTTGTTTGGTCTTGAAGAAGGTGAGTAACCCTCTAAGGTAACCCAGGAGCCTAAGCCTTGGTTCACTGTCCTATTTCTCCCCTCTTAGCTCTGACTCTCATTTCTTCTATACCAAGATATAACAAATTTCTGACAGGCCTCTTTATCTCCTACTTCTTCTGACTTTAATCTATCATACACACTGCTGCCAGATTAATCTTCCTAAATAAAGCTCTCATCATGTTGCTCCCTCTTCAAAACCCTCATGCTCCCTGCTGCCTACCAAATCAAGTACACATGTCTCACCCTAGCACCCAAATCCTACCCACATGGCTGAGATCAAAGTGTACCACTCCTTGGTCCCAGTGCAGGCAGCCTTTTCTGGTCTTTGTGACATTGCTCATTCTCTTCTCTTCAATCATTTTACCAGGAAATTTTTCCTAATCCATACAAATGGCTAGAAACAGTTTGGACTATACTTGTGTAATAACTTCACCTTAGATAGATTCATAGCTGTTGTTGAGTCAACTCCAACTCATGGAGAGCCCGTGTACAACAGAGTAAAAAGTTGCCCAGACCTGCATCATCCTCACAATCACAGGCATGTTTGAGCCCATTGTTGCAGATATTGTGTCAATCCATTTCACCAAAGGCCCCCCTCACCCTGTTGGTCCTCTACTTCACCAAACATGATGTCCTCCTCCAGTAACGGATTCCTCCTGATGACGTACCCAAAGCAAATGAGTCGGACAATGTTCAGTTGTGATCCACAAAATTTTCACTGGATAATTTTCAGAAGTAGATCACCAGGTCTTTATTCCTAGTCTTAGTCTAGAAGCTCCACTGAAACCTGTCCACCATGGGTGACCCTGCTGGTAATTTAAATACCAGTGACATAGCTTCCAGCATCATAGCAACGTGCAAACCACCACAATATTACAAACTGGTAGGTGGTAGAACTTCACCTCACTCTTTGCCATCGAATCGATTCCAGCTCATAGTGACCCTATAGGACAGAGTAGAACTGCCCCACAGTTTCCAAGGCTGTAATTTTTTATGGAAGCAGACTGCCACATCTTTCTCTGGTGGAGTGGCTGGTGGGTTGGAACTGCCAACCTTTCAGTTAGCAGCCCAGCATTTTAACCACTGCGTCACCAAGGCTCCTTAACTTCACCTTAGTCCACCTTAAATTACACTCAACTGTGAACTTGGTTTCCCTCTCTTCCTAGAATATAAGCAGCTCAGGAGAAAATATAGTACTGATCTTGGGACTCTGGTTGGACCATAAAATTATTCTCTTCCCCTTCTCCCAGTCTCCCCACCGGTCTTTATATCCCTGAAATAAATAAATACTGATGTTAAAGGAAAGATTTATTTAATCATAAGACGGATAAAGCAACACACAGCACATTGAGACACTACCTAACCCATTCCTAAGGTAGAACAAAGGGAAAATGAGGTCACCACCTTCACCTAACAAGATGAAAAATTATGACTCTGAAATGATGATATTCAAACAGTGGACTAAACCAGGGTAGAGAGGAGCCATATGAAAAGACAGTGTAGGCCATCTAGAAATCAAAGATAAGCAGCTGGTCAAAGTATAAACAGCTTCTAGAGAAAAACAGTACTATTTAACCAAAAAAACAGAAAAATTCTAAACTTAGTGCATTACCTTATGCTCTTTTGTAGGCGGTAGGACAACTGGCCCTCCCTGTGACTGGTGGGGTTGAACTCAGCTCCAGGCCTGGCTACCTCTGCCAGCCAGCCTGGTCGGCTGTCTACCCTCCACCCTAGGGCCCAGAGTCCAAGATCCGCAGACAATGATATCATCATATCACAGCACAGGCTGCAAAAATAACAGTCTCACAGTCAAATACACTTTCCCCTATTTCCTCAGACTCTGGTTTCCCTAACAAATGGCTGAAGGCTATTGGTAGGATGTAAAACTCAGTTGAGCTTTAGAGATAATGAAAAAAAGGGCACCATTCAAAGAGATTGTTAATGAACACAGTGGTGCTAGAAGTCCGGTTCACACCAGCTGACCTATTTCTCCTCCAGGCTTCCCTTTTGCCCCTCTGCTCTACCTCATGGGACACTTCCAGATGGTCAGCCCTGTTTCAGGGCTGACTGTGAACTTCTGGAATTGGCAAATTGATGACAAAACTGACACAGGCCCAATGTTTAAAAGCCCAGCCATCAGGATATAATATGAGTAAGATACTGAGAAATATTTTAGAATATATTCAAAGTCAATGAGGCAAAAAATGTGGAAATTGGTATGTGTAAGAAGGATTTGAATGAACTTGAACTGAAGATAATTCAAAAATGGTTGCAGCAGTACATCGACAGGGAACTGCCAGAAATTCAAGCCAGATTCAGAGCACATGGAACAAGGGATATCATTGTTGATGTCGGATGGATCCTGGCTGAAAGCAGAGAATACCAGAAAGATGTTTACCTGTGTTTTATTGACTATGCAAAGGTATTCAACTGTGTGAGTCATAACAAATTATGGATAACATTGCAAAGAGTGGGAATTCCAGAATACTTAAGGGGGCTCATGAGGAACCTGTACATAGACCAAGAGACAGTCATTGGAACAGAACAAGGGGACACTGCATGGTTTAAAGTCAAGAAAGTAGTGTTTCAGGGTTGTATCCTTTCACCATACTTATTCAATCTGTATGCTGAGCAAATAATCAGAGACGCTGGACTATATGAAGAAGAATGGACAATCAGGATTGGAGGAAGACTCATTAACAACCAGTGATATGCAGATAACATAACCTTGCTTGCTGAAAGTGAAGAGGATTTGACGCACTTACTGATAAAGATCAAAGACTATCACCTTCAGTATGGACTGCACCTCACCCTAAAGAAAACAAAAATCTTCACAACTGGACCAACAAGCAACCTCATGATAAAGGGAGAAAATATTAAAGTTGTCAAGGATTTCATTTTACTTGGATCCTCAGTCAACACCCATGGAAGCAATAGTCAAGAAATTAACAACATATTGCATTGGGCAAATCTGCTGCAAAAGACCTCTTTAAATTGTTAAAAAGCAAAGATGTGACTTTGAAGACTAAGGTGCACCTGACCCAAGCCATGGTATTTTCAATAGCCTCATATGCATGTGAAAGCTGGGCAATGAATAAGAAAGACCAAAGAAGAACTGATGCCTTTGAATTATGGTGTTGATGAAGAATACTGAACATACCATGGACTGCGAGAAGAACGAACAAAGCTGTCCTGGAAAAAGTGTAGCCAGAATGCTCCTTAGAAGTGAGGATGGCAAGACTTCATCTCACATACTTTGGACATGTTGTTATCAGGAGGGACCAGTCCTTGGAGAAAGACATCATGCTTGGTGGAGGATGAGTGAAAAGGAGGAAGACCCTCAATGAGATGGACTGATACAGTGGCTACAACAA
This sequence comes from Trichechus manatus latirostris, assembly GCF_000243295.1. Taxonomy (NCBI): domain Eukaryota; kingdom Metazoa; phylum Chordata; class Mammalia; order Sirenia; family Trichechidae; genus Trichechus; species Trichechus manatus. The sequence continues at coordinate 4,156,384 of NW_004443957.1, read as the reverse complement.
TGGGCTCAAGCATACCAATGATTGTGAGGATGGCATAGGACCAGGCAGTGTTTTGTTCTGTTGCACGAAGGGTCCCTATGAGGCAAAACCAACTCGAGGGCACCTAACAACAGCAAGAAGAAGGATTTGCACACTGCACAAAATTTATCCCGATAAATATTTATCTATAACTTCACTTGTTTCCTTCTTATGGTGCTGCCCTTATACATGGGCAAGGGAGGCCCTTGATCAGGCCTCACACTTTAAAGTGCCCAACAGATACACAAACACACATTTATGAAAGTGCACATGAGTACCCCACCTCTTGAGATCCAGTTCTCAGAGCAGGCACAGTAACCTGTAACCCTAAACATCCACTCTGTGACCAACACTGTTCAGGCTCCAGGAATGCATCTTTACAGCTCTTGTCCTTAGAATAAAAGGCAACTGCATCCGGAGTCTGAGAAGATGTGCATTTACCACTGTTGACCTCAGAAATGAACACTACTTTTGAGTGTGGAGGCGATTTGAGCAGCAGAAATGATGAGATAAGAGAAAAGGCAAATTCATCACCCTGTTAGATTCTTCCTCTCGTAGAGCAAGAGTGTAATAGATTCTTGCATGATGAAAAATTATTTCCCAATAGTGTCAAGAGCCCGTTTTCTTGCTTCTCTTCACATTCCAGCCCAGGATACCAAAGGTACTAAAAATTTAGCATAGTACTTGCAACAATTGTGCATGTATTTGGCTAACATTTTGTAATATTATATAACTCACATTACTCTTACTTTTGATTATACAAGTATAGTTCTAGACATAAACCAGTTTTTTACATCAGCAACTAAATGGACTTTGTTAGAGTTGCAAATGGTTTTATTTTTATAAAAATATTTAATAATCAACCACTTGCTGTTGAGTCAATTCTGACTCATGTCGATCCCATGTGTGCCTGCTCTCCATAGGGTTTTCAATAGCTGTGACCTTTCAGAAGCAAATCATCAGGATTTTCTTCCTAGGCACCTCTGGATGGGTTCAAATCGTTAACCTTTTGGTTAGTAATTGAGTACTTAACCCAAATATTCAAAAATATGCAATTTAATCTTTAAAAAAGAAAACCTTCAGATCTATTTAAATAATTTTTATTTTAATTTTTTATATTCACTAGGTAATTTGTATTTTGCATTTTAGTTAAAATGGACTTCAAATATTTTGGAAGAAAAATAACTTTTTGTAAACATAAAATAATAAAATGTTTAGTTTCTTTCCTCAACATTAATTCACATTTTCATGAAGATACATTCAAATTTTGTACATTTTAATATAATTACATTTATTTTTAATCTGTTAGATTATTGCTATCAGTGGAAAATAAATTATGTGAAAATCTTGATTATAAGAATATAATTAGTGATCTTGCTGAAAGGAAGACAAGAAAATAAATTTTATTAAACAAATATATAATCATTTATGAATTTATATGTGTTTATTCGTATTACTCATCTAAACCTCGCTAGTTGAACAACAGAACCTCCCAGACATGCTCAAAAGTTATTAAATTCATTTGTCTTTGATATTTTGCTAATTTCCAGTCATAAAAAAAAACTATAGGTTTAAAAATATTTTCCTATTTTTTGTTATGAAGGTATATTTGTCAAGGTGGGAGGAAAGAACATATTTTACATATTTAGCAGTCTGTTAGCTTGACTTGTAGCTTTTAAATATTTACTAGCTGCTGTCAAGTCGACTGTAACTCATGGCGATCCTGTGTGTGTCAGAGCAGAACTATGCCCCGTAGGGTTTTCAGTGGCTTACTTTCTGAAAGTAGATCCCAAGGCCTTTCTTCTCAGGCACTTCTGGGTGGACTCAAACCTCCCACCTTTCAGCTAGTAGCTGAGCACTTAATTGTTTGCTCCACCCAGGGACTCCTTTGAACATTTAGACCTGTGGTATACCGGCCCCTCTTTGTCCGTTTGACCCAGGCCCCACAAATGGTAGGAGCAGGCCAGCTCCCTTGGCCACCCTGATTTCTGACTCTCTAACTTCTGTTGAGCGCTCACACTGGGACAAGCACTATACTCAGGGCTTTCGTGAGTTTCATACAGCCCTCAGCACAATCCCTTGAGGTAGGTACTGTTAATCCGATTTAGAAGAGAAAGCTAGACACACAGAGGCTGAGCAAGGCCGTGGGCCCAATCCTGGCTTCCCTGACTCCAAATCCTTGTGCAAGCAGGCCTTCACTGTGTCCTCCTTTCCGGCAGAGGCTGACCAGGCTTGTCTTCTATCTGTTCCGTTTGCTTCCTAGAGGCCATTTGTTGAATTGTTTTATTGTGTTGCCTGTTATATATGTCTTTAAGATATCTGGATCAATATATCTGCTATGGATTTTAAGCTCATTTGATAAGCTAAATGCTCTATATTTCCTGTGCATATGGACCCTTGCTAAATTACATTTTAGCACAATTGTATTTTAAAACCTTCAAAACAGCTTAAATGCCTGATACACTGAACTGATTAATAGCTGAGTTAATGAACTTTGGTATAGCCGTTCAGTGGATTATTATGCGAGTTTAAGATGATGGCTAACCAGTTGCTGTCAAGTCAATTTCAACCCATGGCGACCTCATGTGTGTGAAAGCAGAACTGCGCTCTATAGGGTTTTCAATGACTGGTTTTTTTCTCCCGGAAGTAGGTCACCAGGCCTTTCTTCTAAGAAAACAATGGTTATGTAGGCTATAATAACATAGAAAATAGTTATGACAGATATAATGTTTAAAAAAAAAAGTAGCTTATAAAATTAACATGTCCCATGTCCAAATTTTGTAAAAATTAGTATACACATGAAAAAACACACTCAGAGAAAGAAAAAAGACAAAGAAAATACAGCTACATACTAATAATAGTTGTTATGAACCTAGCAGGTACTAATATATTAGAGTGGTTTGTTTTTTTCCTATTTTCAAAATACGATTAGGTTAGTTTTGCAATGAAAAAATATTATGTATTTAAGACGTATTTTTTTCTGTAAAGAGTAATGAATCTTGGCACAAGTTCACATGCATTTCTAACAGGCGTGCTGCCAAGCCATTTGCATGACATACCTATCTCTCCCCTTCCAGGCTCTGTGCATTCTACTTTCTTAAGATAAAAGCTACTCTGGCTTTCCATAGGCTTGCATGCTGTTGGCAAGATGCATGTGAGAGATCAAACATTCTAGGCTTTGTGTTATAAATCAAGAGCAGCAGAGATGAAAAGAACCAAGGGTCTTGAGGCTTTAATACAAACTCTGCAAACAGAAAATTTCTGTCACTTTCTAAAGTCAATGCTGTTCATCAAACCTTCCTCAGGGACATGGAGCAACAGCACTTGGTCAGTGCACTTGAGATAAAAGCAGAATATGATCAGAACTCCTCCTTTCCTTAGCGACCAGTCCCTTTGGGCACGTCACAGCTCTCCAGCCTTTGACGGAACTCCGTCATTCTTACAGGGATGTGCTAAATTGGGAGCAAGACTTGCGGACCATAAAAACATCTGTAAATCCTCTGGGAAGAAATCCATATGAGAAACTGGGATGAAACCCTCTTTAAAAAGACTTGTCACTAGCCATTGCAACACACTTTCCTCACCTGTGCTGGCCTTGACTTTTATATGTGATAAACACCAAGATCCCTGGGTGATGCAAATGGATGCGCTCAGCTGCTCACTGAAAGGTTGGAGGTTCTAGTCCTGAGGTACCTTGGAAGAAAGGCCTGGCAATCTACTTCTGAAAAATCAGCCACTGGAAAACCTATGGAGCATAGTTCTACTGGGACACATGTGGGGTCACCATGAGTGGGAATTGAGTTGATGGCAACTGGTTACTGGTTAAATATCAAGAATAGGATTTTAATGGAAAACCTATAATCTCTCTCTCTTTTCCCATCTCCCTTCCACTTCTGCCCTGCCTTCTATTCTTCCTTCCTCCAAAAACCCGCTGTATGCCAGGCACTGTACTAAGCACTGAGGCTACAAAGTCACATAAGACATCATACTGACCCTCAAGGAGCTTGAGGTTTGCACCTTACAACTGAAGTGCGGTGCTCGGAGCACGTTAGAAATGCAACATCTCAGGTCTCACCACAACCTGCTGGATCAGAATCTGCATTTTTACAAGTTCCTCAGGTGACCTGTAGGCACATTGAAGTCTGAGAAGGACTGGTCTACAGGACTCTACAAGGACAAGCTTAAGGTGTTATGAGTGCATTTCAGTAAGATTAAGGATTGGCGTTGTTATGCAGCTTTCATGCACTGTTCTAGTTTATTTTACAAACACTGCCTAGAAGTGTACGTGACTGTAGCAGGATTCACAGGCCCACGAGAGTGGAGAGTACCCCGGCTTCCCTTCTAGAGGCTTTGTGGAGAGTGACAGACAGTGACGGAGAGAGGGGAAAATCGTAAGAAGTGGATGTACCAGGCCTAAGGAACAGATTTGGAGGGGGTGCCTTCCTGATCACTGCACCTGTGCAGGATGCACCTTTCTCTCAGTTTCACAAAGCCAGGTCACTACCTTCGTTGAACCTGTAGTGTGGTCACTCAGCCACTCAGCAGAGGAAGGAATTCAAGGGCACCACAACTTGCCAGTTCTATAGACGAGCCACCCCAAGGGTAGAAGAGGCAGGAAAGTTGTCAGCAATGCTCCTAAACCAGGGACCTCCACCTCTCCCCTCTAGTGCCGCAGAAAGAAGGGTTCTAAGTGGGTGCAGAAATTTTCTGTAGGGGCTGGGAGAAGGCAATTCTTATTTTTGCTGAAGTCAGCCTTCCCTCTACCTAGTTAAATTAAATTTGAAACAATACATATGTTTCAGGAATAAAAAAGATTTCGGAGTTTTGACCCTGGCTTTATACATCTTGGAGGTGATCCCAGACCTCATCTGCATTAAGAAGTGGGAAGAGTTTCTAAACTGGGGTTTAGAGGCTAAGACACAGTCCTGTTTGAGTCTCCAAAGTCCCCAAATGCAGCCTTGAGCATATCTCCTCAACATACAGCTATTATTCTAGAGGATGCCTGTGATCTCCCCTTCCCTTCAACCTCCTGACTTTCTGTTGCATTGGGTGGAAACCAACTTGACAGTATAAGTTTTTCAGAAGGAGAGGCATAGGTGAAGACTTTCAAGTCTTCCTTCTATAGAAAATCAGATAAACAAACAACATAATGGCTTTATATTTTTTGGGCATGTGCAGAATGAGTTCAAATACACTTATTCTAGACAGGAATAAAAGCAGTGAAGTTCTTTTTTTTCTATCATATATGAAGAGACAATGTATAAGTTACCTATCTCCTATATATAAAAGCTGTACTCTTGCAAACTATACACAGACCATCAAGAATGATGGTCCATAAATAGCGTTGAGAACTTAGAACTAAGCCCTAACATCTATGGACAACTGATCTTCCACGAGGGGTCAAAGTCCATTGAGTGAGGCAGAGACAGTTTCTTTAATAAATGGTGCTGGCTAAACGATATCTACCTGCAGAAAATTGAAATAGGATTCATACCTCGCATGAAATACAAAAACTAACTCAAAATGGATCAAAGACCTAAACATCAAACCTAAAACCATAAAATTTCTGGAAGAAAACGTAAGGAGAAAACTGTGGTGCCTAATCTTCTGTAAAAATAGAACAACAAGCATTACAACAAATGCATGAATAGAAAAAGACAAAATAGATAAATGGGATCTCATAAAAATTATAAACTTCTGCTCATCAAAAGAGCAAAAAGAGAACCTACAGACTGGGAAAAATTTTTCAGAAAAGACATATCAGATAAAGGTCTAATCTTCAAAATTCATAGAAAACTTCAATAACTCAACAAAAAGACAAACAACCCGATTATAAAATGGGCAAAGGATATGAACAGAACCTTCACCAAAGCAGACATCCAAGCAGCCAACAAACACAAGAAAAGATGCTTATGATCATTAGCCATAACAGAGATGTAAATCAAAATTACCATGAGATACCAACTCACTTACTAAAATGACACTGATTAAAAAAACAGAAAACAAATGCTGGCAAGGATATGGGGAGATTGGAACCCTTATTTATTGCAGGTGGGACTGTAAAATGGTACAACCACTATGGAAAACAGTTTGGCACTTCCTCAGAGAACTAGAAATAGAGCTACTTTACAATCCAGCAATCCTAGAAATATACCCTAGATACCTAAAACCACGGACACAACCAGATACATGCACTCCTATGTTCACTGTAACTTTATTCACAAAAGCAAAACAGTGGAAACAACCAAAATACCCATTAACCAATGAACTGGATAAACAAATTGTGGAGATAAAACAATGGAATACTACGCAACTGTCTTAGGCTGGGTTCTCCAGAGAAGCAAAACCAGTAAACTGCATATATATATATATAGAGAGAGAGAGAGAGAGATTTACCTCAAGGAAATGGCTCATGCAGTTGTAGAGGCTGGCAAGTCCCAAGTCCATGATTCAAGCGTCAGGCTTGAGGCTTCTCCTGACTCAGGTAGCTGCAGGGGCTAACGAAACCAAGATCCATAGGTCAGACAGCAGGCTGCTGGCTCACAGCTGTGAAGGCTGATGAATTCAAGGTCAACAGGTAAGATGGTAGGCTGCTGGCCCAAGTCCCAAGAACTGGAGGTGAGATGCTGACGAGCAGAATGCAGGATTCAGAACAGAGCAAAAAGCCAACAAGCCTTGCCAGAAAGTCCACGTATATTGGATGCAGGCCATACCCTAAGGAAACTCCCTTTCAACTGATTGGGTTCTCACAGCAGATCCCATCATGGAGGTGATCATATTATATTAGATCTCATCATGGAGGTGATTACATCATTATACGACTGCCAAATTACATCTTAACTGCCAAACCACTGAGAATTGTGGTCCAACCGAATTGACACACAACCTTAACAATCACAGCAACCATAAAGAACAATGAGAAGTCTGAGAAAACATATTATAACATGGATAGACCTGGAAGGCATAACGCTAAATGAAATAAGTCAAGCATATAAGGACAAATATTGTATGATCTCTCTTTTATAAGAAGACAAGAACAGATAAGTATAGAGAGACCAATATTCATCGGTGGTTACCAGGGAGAGGAGGGGGAAGGGGTAAGCAGATAAGTACACTTCAGAACTTAGAGACTTCCTCCTTCTGGTGATGGGAAACGTGGCTCCAAATGTGGAAGTAGTGAGCACAGCACAAGTATAGTAAAGACAAGTGTTTGAACACAAATAGGAGGGTATTGACACAAAGAGAATGCGGACGAATTGTGATAAATGTAACTAATATCAATGAACAATTTTTCTGGAAATTTGCAAAAAAATTCGTTGGGGATATACAATTTTGCAATAACAATAATAACAACTAAAAATATGTTTTGTTACATAGATATATAAGTATACATAAATATGTACAGGAAAGTATATATGAATAACTGTAGGCGTATGTATACACGTGTTTATGTGTGCTATGTATATTTTCAAGTATAAAATAAAGCACATAGGGAGCACAGCTATGGATACTTCCTAGACACAACCAAACACCTCACAGGATTGGTCTACTGGGTTTGAGGGCTTGGGACCATAGTCTCATGGGACAACTCAGTCAATTGGCATAACACAGTCCATAAAGACAATACTCTACATCGTATTTTGGTGAGTAGCGTCTGGGGTCTTAACAGCTTGAGAGTGGTCATCTAAGATAAAACTATTGGTCTCTACTTATCCGGAGTTAAAGAGAAAGAAGGAAACCAAAGACTCAAAGAAGAGAATATGTACAGAACCAATAGTCTACACGAACAATGACTTCACCTACCTTGAGACCAAAAGAACTACATGGTGCCCGGCTACCACTACTGACCGTTCTGACCCAGGGACTCAATAGATAGTTCCGGATAGAATGGGAGAAAAGTGTAGAACCAAACTCAAATTCCTAAAAAAAGGCCAGACTTACTGGACCAGTAGAGTAGATGAACCCCGAAGACTATCGTCCTGAGATACTCTTTAACTTGGAACTCAAACCACTCCTAGAGGTCACCTTTCAGCCAAATGACAAATTGGCCCATAAAATAAAAAATATCACCCATAAGTACTGTGCTCCTCAAAATAATCATCTAGATGAAACCAAATGGTTAACATTTACCCTAGACCAAAGATGAGAAGGCGGGGTGGACAGGGAAGCTAGATTAATGGCAACAGAACAACCAAAATTAAATTGACGAGAATGCTGATATATTGTGAAGAATGAAACCTATGTCACTGAACAGTATGTATTAAAAAAAAGTATAGAAATTGTTAAATGAGAACAAAATTTCCTGTGTAAACTTTCACCAAAAACAAAATAAAATATTTTTAAGAGAAATGATGATCCGTAGAGCTAAGTCCTTGAAAAAATTCCTAAAAAACCAGAACAATTTGGCATTGGAGAGAATATATCTGGGGCAGGGAGATAAAATTTCCTGGACATTGTGTTGACATAAGAGATACCAATACAGTTTTAGTAATTGCAGTACACCTAGCAGCACTGTAAAGACAAACTACATTTCTCCCTGGAGGAAGATGGCTATCAGACAACCTACACTACACTTGTGACCCCAAATGATGGTTAAGTCAAAAAGCCAACAGATCTATTTTGTATTATGAAAGTAGAAGAGAATGTTATGTGCTAAAAATTGTTGTAGATGAAGTTCATATATTAGTTCAGCTTAAGCCCCGTAATATCTTATCATTCTGTATGAGAGAGTATAGGTATTTTATTTATACAGGGCTCTACTGAAATTTCTGGGAGGCTGACAAAAAGAGCCAAATCTATTTATTGACAAGAGATGAGAATGATCATTTTCAAGAGAATGGGCAGCAAGTGGTTCTTCAGGTCCAAGTAAATATGCTTGTCCACTCATAATATGCCTATTTTGATGAGGAATTAAGTTCTTGACTGAAAAGTAATCTGTATTTATATTAACACATTTTGGACATCTTACAAATATAAAAAAGAAATAGCAAGAACTTAACACCCTGTAGCCCTTATCATAGCCCTCTGCAACAGCATTTGATGATCAATAGTCATTAATTCATTTAGAAACACCTATGGGGCATAATGTTAGTTATATTACTTCGGACATGAGCAACCTACACTCACTCTTCTACTTAAAATCATAGCTTCCTATTGTCCTAAAATTAAAGTTGTTATTGTTGTTAGCTTCCATCGAGTTGACAACCAACTCTTGGTGACCCGTGCCAATGGAACAAAATGCTGCCGGATTCTGCGCCATCCCCATGATTAATTGTGGATTGGACCATTGTGATCCATAAGGTTTTCACTGGTTGACATTCAGAAGTAAATCATCAGTGCATCTTCGTCTGGAAGCTCTGCTGAGAACTTGTTCAGCATCATAGCAACACACAAGTCACCATTAACAGACAGGTAGTGGCTGCGCACGAGGGGCATTGGCTGGGAATCAAACCTGGATCTCCTGCATGGAAGAAGAGAATTCTACTACTGACTTAGCAGTGCCTCTAAATTCCAGAGGTATAGGGACAAGGATGTGAACATATATTTTTGGGAGACACAATTCCATAACATCTTGTAAGCCAAACTAAAGGGTTTTACCAAGAATTGTGTCCCCAAAAACATGTGTTGAAATCCTAGCCCCTATACCTTTGGATGTGATCCTGTTTGGAAATATGGTTTCCTTTGTTATGTCAATTAGGCAATACCCAAACAGGTAAACTAATCACGTCTGAGTTATAAAAAGAACAGAATAAACACAGAGACACACAGGAAGAAGACTCCATATGAAGACAGACACACCGTAGATGCATCTACAAGGCCAGGAGTGCCAAGGATTGTTGGCTACTAGGAATCCCTCGGTGGCACAAATGGTTAAGCACTGGACTACTAACCAAAAGATTGGCAGTTCAAACCCACCCAGGCTCCTCAGAAATAAGGCCTGGAGATCTGCTTCCGAAAGGTCACAGCCTTCGTAACCCTATGGAGCAGTTCTGCTCTGCACACATAGGGTCACTATGAGTCGGAATTCACTTGACGGCAACTAACAACAACAAAAGCTGAAACAGACAAAAAAAAGGACGTCCTCCTAGTTCTGAATTCAGACTCCTAGCATCCTCAACTATGAGAAAATAAATTCGTGTTCTTTAAAACCACCCACTTGTGGTATTTTATGTTACAACAACAATAAGTAACTAAGACTTCCAAACTTTCCCAACCCATCTCTTATCCAACTGTCTTAGGCTAGGTTCTCTAGAGAAGTAAAATGAGTGAAGTGTATACACACACACACACACACACACACGTACACACACACTCATATATATATTCTGGCTCACAGGTTGTGGAGGCTGATGAATCCGAGATTGGCAGGCAATATGGCAGGCAGCTGTCTCAAGTCCCAAGAATTGGAGGTCTGATGATGATGAACTGGATTCAGGATCCAGAGAAAGCAAGCATGTGATCTGATGTGATCAGCCAATCAGTTGTAAGAGAAATTTCTTAGGGTGTGTGGCCTGCATCCTATATATATATATGGATGTTCTGGCAAAGCTGGCTTGCTTGCTCTGGATCCTGCATCCAGCTCATCATCATCTGACCTCCAGTTCTTGGAAATTTGAACCAGCTGCTTGGTGTCTGACCTGCCGATCTTGGGTTTGTCAGTCTCAGCAGCTATGTGAGTCAGGAAAAGCCTCCAGCCTGATGCCTGGCCCATGGACTTGGGACTTGCCAGCCTCTACAACTGTGTAAGCCATTTCCTTGAGATAAATCTCTTTCTCTCTCTGTCTCTCTCTATATACATACATATATATATACATATATATATACACATATATATAT
>NW_004443957.1:4112710-4145430 GCF_000243295.1 Trichechus manatus latirostris | reverse complement strand
ATATGTATACACAGAGAGAGAGAGAGAGCTTTGCTTCTCCAGAGAACCAGCCTAAGACAAGTTCTGGGAGAAGTTGGCATTTGAGATAAAGGACAGGAAGAATCTCTGTGGGAAGAGTTGGTGGGCAGCATCCTCCATGGGGCAGATCAGTTGGAAACAAAGTTCCAGAGGCACTAAAACCTGAAACTAGTCCCAAGAACTGACAATCTTACATTTTGCAGGTTTTGTAGGCAGTTGAACATTGGTTTTTCTTTCAAACTGTAATTAAGTCTAAATATTTTAAAGGCCTTTTCATCTAAGGTAAATGTAAGGGCACGTGAATAATGCAAGAATAGAGTTTAGGCTTCTTGCCTCTCAGTCCTCACACTCTCAGGAAAGTTCATTTGATATCTTTCTTAGTTATTTTTACAGAGGAGTATCACTCACATGTCCCTCATGGGCCCCCAGAATAAATTTTAATATGTACTGAAAGTCCATGACACAGTAGATAACAATCTTACCTCAGTCAGGTAGGGGTGTGTTTGTATGTATGTGTGTATGTGCTGTGTACACGTGTGTGTTTGTGTAGTATGTGTGAGTGTGTATGCATATGTGTGTATATGAGTGTATATACATGTGCACATGAATGTATTATATGTGTGTGCATGTGTGTGTGTACATGTGCATATGAATGTGTGTATGTGTGATATATGAATGTGAGTGTGAATGTGTGCATGAATGTGTTATGATGTGTATCCATGTGTATATGTACATGTATGTGTGAATGTGTGTGTACATATGCACATGAGTGTGTGTGTGGTGTGCGCATGTGTGACTGTGTGTATGAGTGATGTATTGTGTATGTACGTGTGTATATGAATGTGTGTATGTGCACGTGAGTGTGTGCACAAAAATGTGTGAGAATATGAATGTGTATATGTGTGTATGTGTACATATGTATATGAATGTGTGTGTGTGCATAAAGTGTGTATGTGAGTATGTGTGCATGTGTATTAGGATAGAGTGAGCTGGAAGCGAGAGAGCCGGCCAGGAACAGTGAGTTGTGTTCCCAAACATGGGCACGCCTGGGTTCTGACATTGACACCCAGCTGTGAGCTGGAGGAGCACATTAAGGGTGATATCCTAAGCCAGGATTCCCTTTTACCCGCTGCCTGCAGAGCTCAAAAATATCTCCAGCAGGCATCTTTCCCAAAAAGGGGAGACAATCCACTTTCACGGGAAATACTGCCCATTTGAATAAAAGCAAGTCCCTGGGGAGGGCTGTTGAGCCTAACTGAGGCTCTTTCCCAGGGTATGTGGCAGGAGACAGTGCCAAGTTGCCTTTGGGAACCTAGAGGGAAACGTGGCTGCCTCACACCCCCTGCAGGGGTGGGAGACCAACTGAGAGGGGTGAAGTCCTCCCCCTCCCCAAGTGGCCACACTGCACATGTCAGGCCCAGCCAGCACCAGCAGCTGCTGCATCCGGCCCGCGGCGGACCCTCTCCTGACCGAGCCCTCCACCCACACTGGCTCCCACTTCCTGCCACAGCCACTCAGGCACCTTATCCCCCTCCACAGCCTCATTCCAAGCCACCCAAAAATAACAACATTCGATACGAGGACTCTTTGGCTGGGGTCATGTTTCCAAATTCTTGACTCAAGTATTGTAAATGAGAACTACTTTTTTTTTTTTTCCAGTCAGGCTATTTTTTCCCTCTTATTTTTTTTTTCTTTCTCTAGTTGTTGGGAGAACCCCAACCAAGGAATCAGTGCTTAATGGGTCACAGTGTATAAATAGTAATGTTGAGTCCATAACACAAGGCTCTTTTGTACAATCATGCAACTGAACCTAAAAAAATAAATAAATAAAAAGCTTCCAAACAGACCAGTTAACATACCAGCATGGGATTCTGTGGGGGTGCCTGGCATAGCTGCGTGCAAGCTGGATTCTATATTTGTCTACTCCAACCTTCCACTACTGATATCTATTTACAGCTTCGCCATGTACACAGGATACCCTATTCATTAAATACGTGCTCAAATAAGTCCATTCCATATAGATCTTTGTGCTGCTGATCTTTCTTAGACATAAAAAAGCCAATATTGAATTGAGAATCCAGAGCTCTGGCCCACCTGCCTAGCTCACTAGCTCTTTAATTGTTGTTTTACTTGTCGCTGTGCAGCAAGCTCTTCTCATCCATAAAATGCGGATAAACGTAGCTGTTCACTCGAAGTTGGCTCAGAGTGACATGTAGTATTGTCTTGAAAATGAAGAGACACAATCTGTGGACTTCCTTGCTTTGAGGCACTCTTTAAATATGAGATATTATCCTAATTAAACTAAATTTTCATCATGGGGTCAGCTCCTTGATGAAGTTAAATGGGATGATCCAAAGTATCTATTAATTTTCTACCAATCTTTGTATTTGCAGTTCCTGGGGGATCCTGAAAATTGATTCATTATGACAGGGCTTACGGGACATTTCTGGGTGATTATGGCAAGCCTTGGGTGGTATTCTGAGAGATGCCAATTTTTATGTGACCGTAAAATTCACAGGCTCTAGCACAAGTACTGTTAAGCCCCTGGAAGGGCCCAGGCTGAAGGGCATGTGACTTGAGCAGCTGACAAGTGCAATAATTCTCAGAAGTCGGTGGCCAAGAATATGTGCCAGCTACTCAGAAATGAGATTTTAGAAGTAGAAAGTTCAGGTTACAAGCCTACTGGGCAGAAACTTCGACTCCTGATGTTGGCGCCATGCCCTGGACACTGAAGGGTGGGCCAAGGTTCTGGCCATTCAGTGTCCTATGTTTAAATTCTGAGCCTGTAAGCAAAAAAAAAAAAAAAAAAAAAAAAATTGTTGGAAGGGTTCCCTTACCTTTTGGAAACTGCAGAGTAAAGATTCCTTTGGCAAAGAGCCTCTTTCTTTTGTGGGCTCTCCTTCAGGGCTTCTTGGGCAAGGTTTGCCTCTGAGCTGCCACCATCCCTTCTCACTGGCTGCCTGCATTTCCGTACGGGAGTCGCTCTGCTGCATCTTCTGGTGGGTGGTATGAGTGGAAGCTGGGGGAGTGGCCCACCCTTGCTCAAGTTGTTGGATTAATCAGAAAATTAGTAGGAAAACAAAACAGTGGGGATCAGAGTTGGTCCATGTACTGTGGACGTATCTCATAGGTGGTTCTACCTCTTAATGAGGTTTCAGATTCTAATAGCTAGTATTTGAATCGGGTCACCAGGAAAGTGAAGCAAAGAGGGTATAGAGGCAGCCCTGTTGATTCCTAGCCCTTGCAGAAAACACAGACAGAGCCATCCTTAATCACACCAGGCACCATGCATTGAGTGCCTACTGGGTGGCAGACACAATACTGAGCACTTCACATATACTATCTCGTGTGCACACAATCTCTATGCAACTGGCGCTATCCTTATGTCAGTCTACGTAAGGAAAACAGTGACTGACAGAGACTTAGAAAGCAACTCATACAAGGTTACATAGCTAATTATGTTGGAGACAGATTTGAATCCAGGCTTTTTTTGTGTATATATATGTAACAAAACATTTGCCCTTTTAACATTCTTCACATGTACAATTCAGTGACAGTAACTATGTTTATCATGTGTTCAACCATCACCATTATCAGTTTCCAAAATTTTCCATCACCCTTAACAGAAGTTCAGTGTCCCCTAAGCAGTGAGTCCCTCTTTGTCCCTCTTCCCCCCACCCCGCACCTGGTTACCACTCATAGACTTTGGTCTCTACACGCTTGCCTATTCTAGATATTTCGTGTAAGTGAGAACCCAGGATTTTTTATGCCAAAGCCTAGACTATTAACAACCTTGCTAAACTTCCTTCTTTGTCCCACGTCTCTCCCTCTAAGCCTTGGACAATGCATCCAGGACACAGGGATATCTAGGGCTAAGGCAGGCAAAAGCTTCAGGGGGGGGGGGTGTCAGTGTCAGACAGGCAATAAGGATTGGCCATGGAGGCCATGGAGGAAAGGGCTCCATCTCCTGGCCTCCTTCCCATGCTCTCAAGTGCCCAGCAGCCTTGCTGTAGGTAAAGCCAGGACCATCTGTGCAGCTGATCCAAACCCAGGCCTCCACCATGAGAGAAAGGATTCCACTCGCTGGGCCTTGCCCTCTCCTGAGATCCATCAGCCTGCTGCCAGTGGGCCAGCAGAATTGCTGCTAGGGCTTGCCTTTGCTGAAGCACGGGGCTGAAAAGAATGCTGCCAGGGCCTTGACCTGGTAACCTTCGGGGTAAGCTTTGAGCTTGCTTGCTCTCTTGGCTACACTCTATTTATGGCATAAATTGGTGAAGACAAAAATTTACATTTCATGACATTAGTATACATCCATAAAATATTCCTTTAAAGTATTCTAGTTGGTGAAGATTTCGTTTGCATTACCTTCAAATTACATCTCACATACTTTGGACATGTTATCAGGAGAAACCAGTCCCTGGAGAAGGACATCATGTATGGTAAAGTAGAGGGTCAGCAAAAAAGTAGAAGACCCTCAACAAGATGGATTGATACAGTGGCTACAACAGTGGGCTCAAACAGCAATGATTGTGAGGATGGTGCAGGACAAGGCAGTGTTTCTTTCTGTTTACGTAGGGTTGCTACGAACCGGAATTGACTAGACAAAACCTAACAACAACAAGCTTCAAATTTATTGCCCCTGTTTTTAGTTCTGAAAGTCTGTTTATATATGCCTTTCCCAGTAGTTTGAGAGTTTCTTAAGGGCAGAGACCATGTCTTATTCCTTCTTCACCCTGGCACCTAGCACCAAAAAAACGAAAAATACCAAACCCGTTGCCGTCGAGTCGATTCCAACTCATAACAACCCTACAGGACAGAGTAGAACTTTCCCATAGGGTTTCCAAGAAGCAGCTGGTGGATTCAAACTGCCAACCTTTTGGTTAGCAGCCATAGCGCTTAACCATTACACTACCAGGATTTGCCTAGAATATGGCAAATGAGTGAGTTAGTGGAGGAATGAATGAACAGATGGTGCTTGCACAGCATAAATACTAAAAATGGGTCCACGGAGTGAATGACTGAAGGACTCTTCCTCTATACACATGTCCTGAGCTCCTGGAAAATTGTTTGGGCTACTTGCCAAGAACTTGACAAATTCTACCCTGCTTTTTTCATCTTGTCTTTGCTCATCTGGACCCTCAATCTCCTTGACCAAGAGCTTCTTGGCCCCAACTCTGCTCAGCCCCATTTGGCACCTCAGTAGCTTGCCTATTTCTGTCTAGTTCTCTTTTGCATCACCTACCACCATCTTTGGTGCAGTGGTTAAAGCGCTTTGCTGCTAACTGAAAGATCAGTGTTTCAAACACACCAGCCACTCTGCAGGAGAAAGATGTGACAGTCTTCTTCCATAAAGATTTACAGCCTTGGAAACTATATGGGGCAGTTCTGCCCTGTACTATACGGTCACTATGAGTCGGAATTGACTGGAAGGCAATGGGTACTACCATCTTTGCCTAACCCTGGGAGTGCGGAAAGGGGAGAGGGAAGTTCTTATCTTTGCCCTGAGGCATGTCCCAGTTTAACAGCAAGTCATTGTTATTCCCTGACCTAGCATTTCTAATCTTCTCCCAAGATCAACCCTGCTCTTATTCTCACGCATGACCCACATTTGCAACCTTGGAGTCATCTTTGACTCACCCTTCTCGCTAATGCCATAAATTAGGTCAGCCTCCAAGTCTTCTTTGAAATGTCTCATCTAGTAGTTCTTTCTTCTCTGCTACCATTCTGGTCCAGTTCCTGGCCTGTTAGAACCAGGTTTATCTAATGGCCTCTCAGCAGCCTTCTTAATTTGATGGGCTCCCTGTTCAATTCATTGTAAATACCTCTGCTTCTGGCTTCCTTCCTTACCCCTGTCATCATGGACCATCACTGGATTCCTGGTCCCTCCCCATGCATGAATTTCTGAGCCTTTGCAAGTCCCAGCTACCTTTATTTCCCATTATTGTTGTTGTTAGTTGCCTTCAGGTCAGTACAACCCCATGTATGCAGAGTAGAACTGCTCCATAGGGTTTTCAAGGCTGTGACCTTTTGGAAGCAGATTGCCAGGTCGTTCTTCCGAGGTACCTCTGGGTAGGTTTGAACTGTCAACCTTTCAGTTAGTAGTCCAGTGCTTAACCATTTGCTCCACCCAAGTGCTCCCATTTATTTCCTGTTACTCTCTAGTAATTATCTTCCAGTTGTAGGTGTTGCAGATTCTTCTTTATGGCCCCCAAAATAGTTCATGCTGATTTTGGCTTTACCCGATGTTATCTCCCTGCCTTACCTCCCTTGGGCATCCTCTCAGGCTTAACTTGAGTCATCTTTTCCAGAAGGCTTCCCTTCCCTCTTATTCCTGCTCCACCCTCTCCTTTCTCTGAACTACTATACACTCATAGTCTGAATCATGCTACTCTGTGCTCACTTGTGTATTGTCTTAGATTGGGACGATAATTTAGTGTGCATTAGCTTGAAATTTCCAAGTAGACTCTCAGTTCTTTGAGAAAAAGGTCTGAATCTTACTTATCCTGTATTCCTCACAGTACCTGCCAGAAGGAAGAACTTAGAGAAACTGTACAATATACTTGTGCTTATTGACTGACTGCACTTTGCTCAGAGAAAAGTTAATTAGTGTTAATGAAGAAATATTATACGTATTTTATTTAGGAAAAATTAGGACTTGCAATGAGGATTGTTGTTTGCATTAGCTGCTGCTGCTACTTTTTGTTTCTGCTGCTTCTTTCTCCTTTTCCTTCATGCTCATCAAATCTGTCTTTTGTGGCCCAGTCCCTTTTCTGTGGACCACAAGTCTGCTGGATCTTAAACAAAAATAAAAAAATCTAAACTCCCCAATGCCTCATGTATAGAAGGCACACACGATGAATGTTTGTTGAATGAATGAATTCCTGAAACTTCTGACATCTAGAATCCATAAGATCCCATAGTATTTAAGCCAAATAACTTCTTTGTTCTCAACTCCTAAACACTAGTCTTTCAATGTTTTAGTCCCTTAAGCACTATATCTATCGTTATGTTTTTCCCTGTTTTCTCCCCTTTATTTTACCTCTATTCCATCCTATCCATTCTCTGCTGTCCTCGTTGGCTTTGAAAACATCCTCTTGTGAAACAAAATTCCATGATTATTAATTGCAATTATTGGACATTATCACATTTGCTATAGCAAGAGGTAATCCACAGAGATTAATCAGTGCAAAAAGTGTAATTTATGAAATGACCTCTATATACCCTAAGAAAAAAAATTTGACACATTAATAAGAGATGAGATTGCTGGTACATTTGTTATTAAAATCTCCAGAGGTGATTGTATATATTTTTTAGAATCACCTTGTCATCTGGATTGGAGCTGCAGATTCCAGGCGTGCGTTGTCATTGATATTTGCCCCTAAAGTATTCTGCTGCTTACTTCAAACACCAACATGCGTCTACACTTGGACTATCAGTGAGAGGTAGCTAATACTGTCACAAGCCAGGGTAGTGCATGTCGTTGATTAACACTGCCATATGCCACAAAAGAGTTAAGGAAAATCGATATAAGTGCCCCTTGAGGAAACCTAAATAAAAGTCAAAAAGAAGAAATAAAAGAAAAATTCCATAGACTTTTAAGAGCCCTACATAGATAATATATCTCTTAAAGCAAATAAATTATGTTTTCTTTGTGATAGCAAATCCACATTTTATTCAGCATAGCAATCACCACAATTGATTCGTAAAAGCACAATTGCCTAATCAATGGACTAGAGATACAGTCACTGTGAATATAAATTCCTTCCTCTTCTAATGATTCCAGACTAATCATTTCAGCTCTTCTGGCTGGTTTCCCTGATTAAACTGGGAGAATAAAGACAACAATAACATGTGGCTCCTACGTAAGCAAACTAAGCATGAAGAATGTGTTTAAACCATTTAGTAAACAAAAGGGTTTGGGAGATTTGTATAATCCATTCCATGGTTCATCTTAACTAATATTCCTTGCATTGATAGGGCCAAAAGACGTTCTCTTAAATTAAAAATATTGGGGTTGTGTGAGGAATGATAAAAAGAAAATGAGATTTAGAATTAGAAGACCTGAACTTAAAAGAGGCTTCATTTAGTAATTCTATAACTTTAAGCAAGTCACTTGATTTTTATTCTCCTCAATTTTCTGTTCTGTAGAAGGGGTACAAATGCTTCTGTCTCATAGGCTGTTATGAGGTTTCAATGACCTAAGAGAGGCAAAAAGCTTTGTAAACCACAAAGCATTGTGTTAGTATTCCAGTATGATAACCACCTTCCCACACACACACGCACAACTTAGAATGATGTAGATGTTTACGTGACAGCACCCTTATTTAATTCCAGCAAATTTTTTGCCCCAAATTGTCCCTCTCCCTATCTCAGAATGATATTCAGCAAATAGAAAAGCTCTGCTGATTTTGTCTTCTATGGTCTTTCTCAAGGAGCTCCTGGGTCACGTAAACAGTTAAGCAGATAAGTGCTCAGTTAGCACTGAAAGGTTGGAGGTTCGAGTCCACCCAGAAGCACATGTAAAGAAAGGCCTGACAATCTACTTCTGGAAGATCACAGCCGTTGAAACCCCTATGGAGCACAGCTCTACTATGACGCTCAAAATCGACTCGACAGCAACTGGTTTGGTTTTTGGTTTGGTCTTTCTCAGGTCTGACGTGGCACTGACTCCTGCTGCTCAGCACACTGATGGCATTGCCAAGTGTAACCTGACAAAGCTGGGGCTGACCAACAAGTCCTCCCCCCACCCCCGTGAAAAGCAACACTGTGCACAAAGACTCAGTACGTTTTTCAGGAAAGTGGCCTCACCCTCCGTGCCCTGGCATTCTGCATAACATGTCTGGGCAGAGACTGCAATGGTAGCAGGTCAGGAGGGAAGTGGCACAGGAAGAGGGAAGGGGTGGAGGAGGAGGTATTTTACAGCTTGTTAAGATACGAGTCCTGCCACCTCCATTTCTTTTTCTCTCTCTTTCTTTCTCTCTTAAACAAAAATTAACTACAGATCACAATCTCAGAGAACAACCTCCTCATCTGGGCTGCCCCAGTAGGTCTCCAAGGCATTGTCCTCTCTCACACTTGCTCCCTGCCAAGCCCTCCCAATCAGAACAGCATGAATCACGCTCTTTGGGGACTCTGATGTGATCTGAGTAGCTCCCAGTGGCATTCTAAACCCCACAGTTGTAAACTGGCTGCTATGGGTTCAGTCTTATTGAGGCCATCACTCCTTTAATGGCAGAAGGGGCAAACAAATTGGGGATAAGGACATCTGAGCAAGCACGTGTTTACCAGCCACCATCCCACTCCTCCCAGGGCTAACTCTGCCAGCATACAGTGGGACAATCCTGCTTCCAGGCAGCTGTTAGCCCTTGGGGCCAGGGCCACTACTTGGGGCCCTACAGTGGGCGCCACTCACATCAGCTGCAGTCTGAATGTGCCCCTGGATTTGGGCTCTGCTTGGCTTCAGGGTCCAATGTGGAGCACCAAAGGTTATCTCCCAGAATCAGATCCACCCCTCCACCACGACATACTAGCTACTCATTTCGTTGGGATTGAGCCTACCTCTGGCTCCAGGGAGGGCCCTAACTAGATGTCTGTCAGGGCAATCCCACCCCGTTGCCCTGAGGCTTGGTCTGGGATAGACAGACTGACCTGGGAAACTGACTGGAAGATCCATATACACGCCCATTCCAAAGAAGGTGATCCAAAGAAATGCAGAAATTATCAAACATTATCATCAATATTTCATGCAAGTAAAATTTTGCTGAAGGTAATTCAAAAATGGTTTCAGCAGTACATCGACAGGGAACTGCCAGAAATTCAAGCCATATTCCAAAGAGGACATGGAATGAGGGTCAGTATTGCTGATGTCAGATGGCTCTTGGCTGAAACTAAAGAATACCAGAAACATGTTCACCTGTGTTTTATTGACCAAGTAAAATGCATTAAACTGTGTAGATCATAACAAATTATGGATAACATTGCAAAGACGGGAATTCCAAAACACTTAATTATGCTTATGAGGAACCTGTACATGGACCAAGAGGCAGCTGTCTGAACAAAACAAGGGAATACTGCATGGTTTAAAATCAGGAAAGGTGTGCATCAGGGTTGTATCCTTTCACCATACTTATTCAATCTGTATGCTGAGCAAATAATCAGAGAAGCTGGACTATATGAAGAAGAACACGGCATCAGGATTGGAGGAAGACTAACGATCTACAATATGCAGATGACACAACCTCACTTGCTGAAAGTGAAGAGGACTTAAAGTACTTACTAATGAAGATCACGGACCACAGCCTTCAGTATGGATTACACCTCAACATAAAGAAAACAAAAATCCTCACAACTGAACCAATAACCAACATCATGATAAATGGAGAAAAGATTGAAATTGTCAAGGATTTCATTTTACTTGTATCCACAATCAACTCCCATGGAAGCAGCAGTCAAGAAATCAAACAACATATTGCATTGGGGAAATCTGCTGCAAAAGACCTCTTTAAAGTGTTAAAAAACAAAGATGTCACCTTGAGAACTAAGGTGCACCTGACCCAAGCCATGATATTTTCAGTTGCCTCGTGTGCATTCAAAAGCTGAACGATGAATAGGAAAGATCAAAGAAGAACTGATGCCTTTGAATTACGGTGTTGGTGAAGAATAGTCAATATATCATGGACTTCCAAAAGAACGAACAAGTCTTTCTTGGAAGAAATATAGTCAGAATGTTCCTTAGAAGCAAGGATGGTGAGACTTCATCTCACATACTTTGGACGTGTTATCAGGAGGGAGCAGTCCCTAGAGAAGGACATCATGCTTGATAAAGCAGAGGGTCAGCAAAAAACGAGGAAGACCCTCAGTGAGATGGATTGACACAGTGGCTGAAACAATGGGCTCAAATATAACGATTGTGAGGATGGTGCAGGATTGGGCAGTGTTTTGTTCTGTTGTACATAGGGTCGCTATGAGTCGGAACCAGCTTGAAAACACCTAACAACAATAACAGCAGCAGGCAGACCTAAGCCAATCAGGCATGGGTTTCCATTGGCCACAAAGTTTATTTCAGAAGTGAGCCAATCAGAGAGAAGCTCAGGGCTCTTTTTCCTACCTGGTTATGGAAGGAATGCTGTCTTTCATCTTGGATGTAAATGAGGAAGTGTGTCAGCTATCTTGTAATAAAGAGGGAAGCCTGCCTGAAGACAAAATCAACATAGGGAAGGCAGAACCAAGACAACCAGAAAGAGATGAAGCTTACACCCTAAGTGAGTCAGATCTACCACCGGACATGCCTGTGGATTTGTCAGTTCCAAGAGTCAATATGTTCCCTTTATAGGTTAAGCCTGTTTGAGTAGGATTTTCTGTTAGTTTGAATTTGAAGGCATCATGACTGATAGAGGCACGAAGGAATGGGGAGTTTAGGGGAGAAGAAAACTTGAGAAGTGGCACGAGACTTGTCCATTAAGATGGGACAGGTACTTGTTCAACTGATTTGGTGGAAAAGTCTGATTTTGAAAGTAATGAAGGGGATTGAGGTACAGTATCCTTAGCTCCAAGAGTCGCAGACACAGTGCAGCAAGTGGTTGGCACCATGGCGCTCAAGATGAGGCAGCAGAGTCTCAACATGTGGACATAGCAGGATGACAGGGAATCCAGGACAGAAAGGCGTCATCCAGGAGATGCTGGGAAGGAAACTGGGGAAGCAGCCATGTCCTCACCACTAGATTCCCAGTCCTAGAGAGGCCTAGGGTGGTGGACAGAGCAACTAAGTAGAACTTGGGGGTAGTAACCAAGGCAGAACCCAATTCTATGGACTTGGCCAACCTGGGTCAAGAAAGGGAGAGAGTAGCTGAGAGCAATAACCTGGGGGCCATGGAGCCATCTAGAACACACTCTCCCCTCCCCCTACACCAGAGGCAATGGTCCTAAGCATAGCAGGGAAGGAGATTCAGGAGGTCACATGTGCACTCGGTGATGCAAGGTGATTCTGGGGCTGGGAGAGGCAGTCAAATATCCTTTTTCATGCCCGGATTGGTCTGGGAACTGGGATAGATGTAAGCCTTCATAGTGGAACCTGGAAGCCCAGAGCAGAGGAGCTTTCAGGGTCTCCTTCTCTTAGGGTATCTTCCCTTGCTCCCACTATTCTGATGGAGTGACCATGTCTTCCCAATGCCTCCATTTATCTTATAAAAACATTTATTATGGCTCAAAGAAAATGAAGCAGGTAGGCAGTAGCCCCCTGTGTTAACAATCCCACCTTATATTTCAACCATATGTTTAAATGAGACATTCTTATATAGGTGCCTTATACAACATCTTCTACCTGACTTGCGTGTTGCTGTGATGCTGGAAGCTATGCCACTGGTATTTCAAATACTAGCAAGGTCACCCATAGTGGACAGATCTCAGCAGAGCTTCCAGACTAAGACAGAATAGGAAGAAAGGCTTGGCGATCTACTTCTAAAAATTAGCCAATGAAAACCCTATGATCACAACAGAATATTGTCTGATATAGTGCTGGAAGATGAGCCCCCTAGGTTGAAAGGCACTCAAAATATACAGTGGCTACAACATTGAACTCAAGCATACCAACGATAGTAAAGATGGTGCAGGACTAGGCATAGTTTAGTTCTGTTATACATAAGATCACCACGAGTCAGAACCAGCTCAACAGCAACTAACAATCACAACAGCATACAACATCTGTTAAAGTATTTTAATAGCAAAGGTACTTCTAATCTCTTGCTGGATCTGCCCAAAGGAAGCAGCCTCCTGAGGGTCCTGTATTCAGACTTGTTTATCTGTCAAGGCCTTCTGTGGGAAAGAGAATGAAGGGCAGCTTGGCTGGCAGATTCTCTCAGATGTGCTAGGAGAAAGGCTACGGTCTCTCCTGGCACCTTTAACCTCCTGGCTCCCACTATGGACCCCATGGCAAATCTGAGCTTCTACAACTGCATCAAAACCGTGAAAATCAGCTTCCAGAAAAGGCTGTTATCTTAGGGTGAGCTTGGGATTTGGACAAATAGTCTTGGATAAATACCTTACAGGTAGGCAGAGAAAAAGTTAGTCGGGAAAGTTTTCCAGATACTGGTCTAGATACTGATATTTTTTATAAATTATACATAAGGCAAAGTAAGTCTTTAACTTCATCACCGTGGTAAATCTTTTATGGTTACAGAAATCCCGAGTTCAACAATAAAAGCTAGCATTTTTTTTTTTTTTACCTTACTTTAGTATTAGCAGTGCATTTTCACATTCACAATATTCTATAATGTATTATTATGAACTGCATACCTGTGGTGAGTGAAATACACATTTAGTTATGTAGAATAAAACTGGCTCTAGCCTTTGCTGGTAGGTAGAGACAGAACCAGAACTGAAGCCTCCTCAGACTTCTCCAAGACTTTTCTCTGGTCCTAGTAGGTAGTAGCCCGCCTTTGTCCTCTCTCCCGGGGCCAAAGAGAGGCCGGACCTCCCCATGGTGCAGTTGGCAGAAGCACTGGCAGAGGGGAGCCATACAGACTTGCAACTGAAACCCGAGGGGATGAGTTTTCAAGGCACAAGAAGGGGCAGAGGGCTGGAAACCATTACCGCAGGGGTCGGGGTGGGGGTAGGGATGGAAAGATCCAAGGAGTGGAAGTTGGATGAGGATGTCAGAATAGGGGAGGGCATCTGAAGAAGGAGTGTCAGAGAGAATCTATCCCTACAGGACCCATGGTGTAGACCTGAATGGTGAGGCCTTTCCCGTGCAGTAGTACTAGGGGAAGAATGAGGGAAGGTAAGTCATCCTCCCAGCCCTCTGACGCTTCCTGCTTTGGGACAAATAATAAAACCCTACATTTATTATGTGACAATTCCAAAGAGACTTTACATATTACTTCATTTAGCCCTCACATTAATCTTAAGAAATGTTGTTGTTGTTAAAACCAGACCCGCTGCCGTCAAGTCAATTTCAACTCATAATGACCCTATAGGACAGGGTAGAACTGCAGATTCGAACTGCAGATGTTTTGGTTAGCAGCCATAGTTCTTAACCACTGTGCCACCAGGGCTCCACGTGGTTGTTGCTAGTTGCCATCAAATCAGCCCCTGACTCATGGTGACCCCATACACAAGAGAACAAAATGCTGCCTGGTCCTGCACGGTTCTCATAAATGGTTGCAGATTGGACCATTGTGATCCATAGGGTTTTCATTGGCTGATTTTCAAAAGCAGATCACCAGTCTTTCTTCCTAGTCTGTCTTAATTTGGAAGCTTTAGAGACTAAATTTACTCCTTTAATAAATATTTACTAACTTTCAATATGTCACAAATTATTATGACAGTAGAGATGTTTTCCCCTGCTCTAGGGCATGCTGTGATTGGAGTTGGGGGGAGACAAAAGCTTATAAACAAGCGAATATATAGAATGTCAGAGGGGGAATGTGCTAGGAGGAAAATAAAACAGGAACAGTTTATAGAATGTGGGGTAGGCTGGGATGGTTATTTTATATAGAGTGTGTGGTAGGCTGAATAATGTTCTCTCAAAGATGCCCATGTCCTAATTCTGGAACCTGTGAATATGTTATGTTCCATAGTAAAGGGACTTTGCAAGTATGATTAAGTTAAAGATTTTGAGATGAAGATCTTATCCTGGATTCTCTGGCTGGGCCCAGTGTAATTACGAGACAGGAGGGGATGTGACTATGGAAGCAAGAGGTTGGAGTGATGCAAGGAAGGAGCCATGATCCTAGGGATGTAGGTGGCCTCCAGAAGATGCAAAGGCAAGGAAACGGATTCTCCCCTGAAGCCCCCAGAAGGAACACAGCCTTGCTGACACCTTGATTTTGTACTTCTGATCTCCAGAACTGCAGGAGAAGACATTTGTGTTGTTTGAAGCCACTAAGTTTGTGGCAATTTGCTACAGCAGCAACAGGAAACTAACCCAGGGTGGTGAGGGAAGCTGTCCCCGATAAGGGGACATTGGAACAGAGACCTGAAGAAAATGAGGGACAGAGTTATGCATCCATCTGGGGGGAAAGAGCATTCCAAGGAGAGAAGAGCAAATGCAAAAGCTCTGAGGCAGGAGCATGCTTCGAAGGTCAAGGAAGAGCAGGGAAGCCAGTGTAGCTGAAGAGGAATGGGCAAGGATCGATGCCAGGTGAGCATAGCATGGCCCTGTGGGTCACTGGAAGGACTTCGCATTTGATTCTGGATGAGACAGAAAGCATCAAAAGTATTTGAGCAAGTGAGAAACAAAATCGGACTGGTATTGAGAAGGTTTATTCTGAGTGCTGAGTCAAGAATAAACTGAAGGGGGCAAGGGCAGAAGCTGGAGGAACAGTTAGGAAGCTTTTGAAATACTCTAGACAAGAGATGGTGGTGACTTCCACCAGTTAGTGAGAGGTGGTCAGATTCTGAATATATTTTGAGGGTAGAGCCAAGAAAATTTGCTGATAAATTGGATGGAGGATATGTGACCTCCAGAGTGGTCACACCAAGGTCTGCGGTCCAAGCAGCCTGAATGTGGAGTTGCCATTTAGTGAGACAGGAAAGACTGAGACAAAGGGATTTTCAGGGGGAAGATCAGAAGTTCAATTTTGGATACATTAAGTTTAAGATGCCAGTTAGATACTCAGGTGAGCATGTTGAGTAGGGAGCTAGATATACAAGCTTGGCACTCAGGGGAAGAGGTCTAGGCTAAGACATAACTTTGGAAATCATCATATAAATATTTTAAAAGCATGATTCTGAATGAGATTACTGGAAGCTTGTGTAGACAGGAGTCCCTGGGTGGTGCAAACAGTTAAGTAAGCTCAACTGCTAGCCAAAAGGTTGGTGGTTTGAACCCACCCAGAAGAGCCTCAGAAGACAGCCTGGCAATCTACTTCCAAAAGATCACAGCCGCGAAAACTCTACGGAGCAGTTCTACTTTGCACACCTGGGGTTACCATGAGTTGTGGCAGCAGTGGCAGCAAATGGGCTGGCGCTGCTGGGGGAGGGGCTGCCAAGGCAGTGGCATCACCAGAGTTGGTGTCACCTGTCACCCAGTGCAGTAATTCATCCTCCTCCTTCCCTCACCCACTGCGGTAATTAGTCACCCCCTCCCTCAGCTGCCAGTCAGGGTGCGCTGAGAGGAGGGTCTCAACCTTGGCCAATGGGAGAGGGGAGGAACCATGGGGGAGGGGCTAGGAGGGGCAGAGCAAGAGGTTTGGAGCTCAGCACTGTGGCGAGGGGAGGTTCTCCTGCTGGCCAAGCTCACAGGAGGGGGGAAAGGTGTGACACCATGAGTTACCGCACTGGGTGACACCAACACTAGTGACAGCACTGGTCTGTCGTGAGGAAGCTGAGAGGAGGCCTGTTATGAGGAAACTGAGAGGAGGCCTGCAGGGCTGAGAGGGGTCCTGCTCTGCAGAAAGAAGGGCCTGTTTGCTTGCACAGATGAAAGGAGCTGAGAGAGCTGCCCTGCACTGAAGAACGGAGGAATAGGTTCTCTACCTCAGGGGAGCCTTCTAGACTTTGTCTACATGCTTCCTAATACTGACCCTGAGTTCTAGCCTGTTGATCCTGATCCTGAGTCATACCCTGTTACTTCCTTAATAAACCACTTAAGTATGGTCTGTGAGTTCTGTGTGGCCATTGCAACAAATTATTGAACTCAACAGAGCAGTAGAGAGTGCCGTGGGAGGGATGGCTGGTGTCAGAATTGATAAAAAGGTTGGAGAGTGGAGGTATGTCTGACCTCCACCTCACAGGAATTAGTTTTGGGCTCATCCTGGTTCTCATCCCTAACAATCTAGACAAGTTCTGATGCTACTACTACTAGAGCATTACAGCAACTAACAACAACAAGTGTAGACAAGGTGCCTGGGTGGTGCAAATGGTTTGCTCTTGGCTCCTAAGCAAAAGGTTGGCAGTTCAAATCCACCCACTGGTGCCACAGAAGAAAGGTCTGGTGATCTACTTTCTTATGATTACAGCCACTGAAAACCCTGTGGAGCACAGTACTAAAGTGAAACTTATGGGGTCGCCATGAGTCAAAACCAACTTCACTGCAATGGGTTTTTTTAAGTGTACACGGAGAAAAGAAATGGTCTGAGGAATGCACCTAGGGACACTCCAACAAGTGCCCCTCAATAAGACAATATTTTTTGTATAAAATATTTTTATATTCTCAATAAAAAAGTTGTACTTATTTATTTATGAGTATTTTATTGTCAGTGATACGGGGAGGAAGCAGTGAAAGAGACTGAGAAGGGGTGGCCAGTGAGGTGGGAGAAGAGCCAGGAAAGAGGTTTCTGGAAGTCAACTGGGGAAATGCTTTTTTCACCATCATCTAATTCCAGCCCTCAGCCTAGTGCCACAGGGTGCCGTACTTAAATTTAACTAGAGTTTATGTGCCAGACATTATGGTAACAACTCCATGAGGTAAGTACTGTCCTTAACCGACTTCACTGATAATTAAAATTAAGATTAGAGGGTTAAATACTAACATTAGAAAGAGGTGGAGCTGGAATTTAAGTTTAGGCAGTCTGACTCCAGGGCTCACATTTTTTTAACATCAGTTAGATTTGTGGAAGGAATGAATAAGCCAGCCGATGAATGAATGAAAGAATAAATATAACTAGATGTTGATGGTTTTCCTTATGTAATTGTTCTTCTCCAGTCTCTTTATGTTTGCACATGCCATCTCTATTCTTTCCTAACTGCTGAGGATACATCTCCATGGAGAGGTTCACCCTGACTGTGGTGTTGTTGTTAATGGCCGTAGAGTCATCTCCAACTCATGGCAACCTTATGCATAACAAAACGTTGCCTGGACCTGTGACATCATGATCTTTGATATGTTTGAGCCCGTTGGTGTGGCTGTTGTGTCAATCCATGTCAATGAGGACTTCTCTCGCTTTCACGAGCCCTCGACTTTATCAGCCATATGTCCTTTTCTAGCAATGGGTCTTTCCTGATGACATGTCTAAAATAAGCAAGCCGAAGTCTTGCCATCCTCACTTCTAAGGAGCATTCTGGTTGTATTTCTGCTAAGACTGATTTGTTTATTCTTCTGGCTTAGTTGTTGTTAGCTACCACTGAGTTGATTCTGACTCATAGCAAACCCAAGTGTGCAGAGTAGAACTGCAGTCCGTAGGGTTTTTTTTTTTTTTAATATTTTATTGTGTTTTAAGTGAAAGTTTACACAGCAAATTAGTTTCCCACTTAACAACTTTCGTACAAATTGTCCCATGACATTGGTTACAATTTTTCAATGTGTCAGCATTCTCATTATTTCCATTTTGTTTGCTCTGTTTCCATTTATCTAGCTTTCCTGCCCCTCCTTGCCTTCTCATCTTTGCTTTTGGGTAAACGTCGACCATTTGGTCTCATACAGTTGATTGTTTCAGGGAGCACTTTCTTCACTGGTGATATTATTTATTTTGTAAGCCAATCTATTATTTGGCTGAAAGGAGACCTCCAGGGGTGGATTCAGTTTCAAATTAAAAGAGTATCTTAGGGCGATAGTCTTGGGGGTTCCTCTAGTCTCTATCAGTCCAGTGAGTCTTGTCTTTTTTAGGAATTTGAGTTTTGTTCTACATTTTTCTCCCATTCTATCTGGGACCTTCTATTGTGTCCCTCATCACAACGGTCAGTAGTGGTAGCCGGGCACCATCTAGTTCTTCTGGTCTCAGGTTAGAAAAGGCCATGGTTTATGTGGGCTATTAGTTGTGTAGACTAGTTTCTTCTTTGAATCTTTTCTTTTCTTCATTTGCTTTTGTTCCAGACAGGAAGAGAACAATAGTTGTATCTTAGATGGCTGCTCGCAAGCTTTTGAGACCCCAGAAGCTACTCACCAAACTAGGAATGTAGAACACTATCTTTATGAACTATGTTATGCCAATTGACTGAATTGTCCCACGGGTCTATGGTCCCAAGCCCTTTAACACAATAAACCAATCCCACGAGGTGTTTGGATATGTCTAGGATGTCTCTGTAACTGTGCTCCATATGTGCTTTATTATATATATGAATATATATGTAGCACACCTAAACGTGAATATACTTATGCCTACAAATATACCTATATGTGCATGTGCATGTACTCACATATACTTTCATATACACATATAGCATTCATATCTACCTCTGTAACCACACACATATTTTTGGTTGGTATTACTGTTGTTGCAAAATTATATATAATATTTACTGTAATTTTCCTTTATTCTTACATACCTCTCAGTGTCTTTATTTACCCTGGTCAAGTTGTGCTGACTTCCCCTGTATTGTGTATTGCCTTTCCTATCACCAGAAATAAAAGAAGTCCAATATCTAGCAAGTGATTCCCCTCCCTCCCCCACCCACCCAGCCCTGGTAACCATCAAAGAATGTTTCTTTCTGTGTATATACCTGTTTTTGACTTTTTGTAAAAGAGAGACCATACAATATTTGTCCTTTTATGATTGACTTATTCACTCAGTATAATGTCCTCAAGACTCATGCATGTTATAAGATGTTTCACGGACTCACCATTATTCTTTATAGCTGTATAGTATTCCACTGTATGTGTATACTACAATTTATCCAATCATCCATTGATGGGCACTTAGGTTGTTGCCTTCTTTTTGCTATTGTGAATAACGCTGCAGTGAACATGGGTGTGCATATGTCTATTGGTGTCACTGCTCTTATATCTCTAGTAAATATACCTAGGAATGGGATTGCTGGATCATAAGATATTCCTATTTCTAGCTTTTGAGGAGGCACCATACCATTTTCCATAGTGGTTGTACCATTTTACAATCCCACCAACAGTGTATAAGAGTTCCAATCTCTCCAGAATCTCACCAGCATTTATTGTTTTCTGAATTTTTGATCAGTACCATTTTTGCAGGGTGAAATGGTATCTCACTGTAGTTTTGATTTTCATCTCTGTAATGGTTAATGGTTGTGAGCATCTCTTCATATGTTTGCTTGCCACTTGAATGTCCTCTTTGGTGAAGTGTCTGTTCAGGTCATTTGCCCATTTTTTGATTGGATTGTTTGTCTTTTTGTTGTTGAGTTGTTGAAGTTTTCTATATATTTGAGATTAGATCCTTATTAGATTTGTTCCCAAAGATTTTTTTCCAGTCTGTAGATTCTCCTTTTACTCTTTTGATAAGATTTTAATTTTTAGGAGGTCTCAGATATCTGATTTATCTTCTGTTGTTCATGCAGTTTTTGACAGTCTATTTATGCCAAAAATTAGGACCCTTCATTTTGTCCCTATGTTCTCTTCCAGGAACTTTATAGTTTTGGCTTTGACATTTAGGTCTTCGATCTGTTTTGAGGGGTGTGTGTGTGTGTGTGTGTGTGTGTGTGTGTGTGTGTGTGTGTGTGTGTGTGTGTGTATGATGTGAGGCATGGATCCTGTTTCATTTTTCTGCAAATGGATATTCAGTTTTGCCAGCACCACTTGTTAGAGACTGTTTCTTCCCCACTGAATGGACTTCGATTCTTTGTTGAAGATCAGCTGCCCATGGATGGGTTTACTTCTGTGTTCTCAATTCTATTCCATTGGTTTATGTTTCTGTCGTTGAACCAGTAACTCCACAGGGTTTTCAAGGTTGTGACCTTTTGGAAGCAGACCGCCTGGCCTTACTTCCGAGGTGCTTCAGGTGGGTTTGAGCTGCCAGTCTTTCAGTTCTTCTGGCAGTCCGTGATATACTCAGTATTCTTCACCAACATCACAATTCAAATGCATCAATTCTTTTTCTGTCTTCTTTCTCATTGTTCAGCTTTCATATACATCTAAGGCAATTGAAAAGACTATAGCTTGGTTCAGGCGCACCTTAGTCATCAAAGTAATGTACTTGCTTTTTACAGCTTTAAAGAGATTTTTCATCTCAGATTTGCCCAGTGCAATACATCATTTGATTTCTTGACTACTACTTTCATGAACCTTGACTGTTGATCCAAGTAGAATGAAATCCTTGGCAACTTTGATTTTTCTTCCATGCTATCCATTAGGTTTTCGTTGGCTAATGTTCAGAAGTAGATAGCCAGGCCTTTCTTCCTAGTCTGTCTTAGTCTGGAAGCTCCACTGAAATCTGTCCACCATGGGTGACCCTGCTGGTATTTGAAATACCAGTGGCATAGCTTCCAGCATTACTGAAACATGCAAGCCAGCTCAGTACAACAAACTTTCAGACAGGTGGTGGTAACTAATAACTGTAGAAGTCCTCAATCTCTGAGACCTTGGGTATGTCCCTTACAATGCTACAGATTTGTGGTTGACAAACTCAACTGTTTATGACCTCTGAAGGCTTACTTATGGATCTATTAGTTCCTGGGTAGAGAAGTGTGATGTACAAGAAAATAAAACCATTTTTTACAAATCCAACATTTTTACTGAGGTCAAAAATCAATGAAGATGTTCCTTTTTTTCTTCATATATATTTTTATTATTTAAATGAAGCTTTAAAAACACTCAATAAACTCAATATGTTCAGACATTTCCTTACCTCCCCACCTGCCACCAGCCATACAAATATCATCCTTACTTTTAAAACCGTAAATGGACTGAGGCAGACCACTTTGGTGGCTTCAAGGTAGGTCAACCCTTCAGTAAATGAATCTGAGCGTAAAACCTTTTTATAAAAATATTCATTTTATTTGTGGTCTGTATTTTGTTTCCAATAGAACTGTTTGCCCCCCAAGGTGATGGCAACTTCATAAATCATCTGGTTCTGTGCTCCACACTCAGTGGGGGCCCTAGGTATTCTATATACATCGGGCTTGAGAGATAATTCTTCTCCTATGGTGACAGCAGGGGGAGCCCCTTCTCTCCAGTGTTGTCAAAACTGTTTGCTAGTACCCCTTCAGCATGATAACCGAGTGTCTAATTTTAGAGTGGTACACATTCACTGAGCCCAGGTACCTAGCAATGCCCTGTGTCACACAGATCCAGTGCATTCTCACGTGGTTGATAAGAACAGCTAAGAACCTGTCATAGAGATTGCCCAATTGGATGTCTTAACCCCCTGAGGTAAAACCTGTTGCCATCGAGTCAGTTTTGACTCATAGTGACCTCGTGTGTTACAAAGTAAAACTACACTTTATAGGTTTTTCTTGGCTGTAATCTTTACGGAAGCAGATTGCCAGGTCTTTCTTCCGTGGCAAGGCTGGGTGGGTTTGAACCGCCAACCTTTAGGTTAGTAGTCGAGTGCAAACGTAGGGACCTTCTCTCTGAGTTAAGTGGCAAACATATCTGTATTATTATTATTAATTATTGTGAAATGGAGACCAAAAGTTAATTCAATTATCTGAGATGACCACACAAGGCCAAGATCACCTGGAGATTATTTTTTATTCCAGAGGTTTTTATGTTGAGGACAGAATTGGACAATTCTGAGGTGTGTTTTCATAACTTGAATTTGCATCCTCAGCAGAGCTCTCTTTCAAAGGCCTTTGTAAAAGGGTGGAGCGATAGTGACAGCACTGGTGCTATGTCAAGACAAACAGCCACAGGAAAACAGCAAATGTGACTTCACAGGATTCACATTTCAATCTGTAGAGACATCCAGGTTCCTAGATAAAATATATAAGGAGTGGACTGTTTTCCATCAAAAGCTTCGAAAGTGGTTTTTGTGCCTATTATCTAGAAAGAAAAATATGTTGGCAAAGAAAGTCTTTTGGCAGTGCTGTGAGAATAGGTATTCTCAAGCCCGAAGCAAGGCTTTATTTTGTTAGCTTCCCGATAAATCCACCACAATCACTTTTAAACAATGGCTTAAACTATTAGTAATCCACAGCAAAGTCCTTACTTGTGCTAGCCAGTCTCCATTCCAAAGCCTATGATGAATTAATGTCATTTTTTAAAAGGACGGGCCATGTTGTTGTTGTTTTGAAAATATTATTTCAGAGAATTAAATTGAATAGTTGATAAAAATTAGAGAATTATCTGAGTGGCACCTCAGTGCCCAGTAGCACTATGATCAGAGAAAACTTTTTTTCCCCTAATTTAAATGGAAGTTTCTCTATAAAAAGTCAACTCTCTTTTAGGCAGTCAGTTTTTATAGTACTTTATTTGACGTGGTAATCCCCATATGGGCATGTCTCAAGGTTTCCTTCATAAATATATTTTTATTAACATGCACCGCGCATTAGCGTACTTTCTGTTAACACAGATGCCCCTTAAAACATGCGTGTTTACTCCACCAGCATGGAAGATTTGCCTTATTATAGCCACAGCTTTAAAAAAAAAAAAAAAAAGTCAGCATCATGATTTCCAAAAAGGGAGCGACATTTGGGGCAGCTCTTGTCATGTGCCATCTCCAACTTAGAAAATCCACCCAGGACAGCCTGCACCGCGTCAGGGACCTTTTCAGACGGCAGCCACGGCTGTTGCTGACGCGTATTAGATCTTTTCTGGGCAACAGGGGGCTCGCCACACCCTTGAGCTGGACTGCACGTTCCTTCCTCTCCGCTCGCCCCGCAGGAGCCAGACCTTTTACTTTATTTGGTTCACCACGCGGCGACCCGGCCACATCAAGGGGGGCAGGCACCGCGGGCCGGCACCCCGCGCACACACTCGCGCATTCCTCTCCGGGAACGCGGGCGGGGGGTGCGCGGGGGGATTAGACTGCCCCTGGCCGCGTCGCCCCTCTAATTATAGCAGCGGCAGCTGGTGCTCTGGCTGGTCCCGGCGCTCTAGGACAGGCCAGGGGCCTGCGGCGGGAGAAGGAAGACAGGCGGGGAGTGGTCCGAGTAGGCAGGGCCGCTCGCGCCCAGCCATTTCCGGACGCGGAGCCTGTCCTCCTGGCCCCGCGGTTTCTCCCCGCCCCGGCGCGGGGCCCGGCCACCTAAGGCGCCGGCTGGGTCCACGCGGTCCCCGCGTGCCCGGAGCGGGGTGCAGGCGTCCGGGACCTCCCCAGCCGCGCGCGCTCGCAGCGGCTGGGACGCTCTCCGCGCAGGGGACGGGCCGGGGCGGGACTTGGGCGGCACGCCGCAGCTGGGCTTCTGCGAACCCCGGCCGGGGCGTGTGTTCCGGGTGGTGCGGGAAACGGGAAAAGTTCTAGAATAAATAAACTCGGGCGCGGAGTGAGTCAGTGTGCCACACTGGAAACCACAGCGAGGTCTCCTCGCAGGCGGCTGCTGAGTGAGGGAGCCTCCTCCCCTTTCCTTCCCCTCGAGTAAACAGGACTTGGCAGGGCTGCAAGCTGTTTTCTTTTAAAAAGAACCATTCTGAACAATAAAAAGTGCAAAAGAAAGGAAAAAGCTACAATTTGGCAGTTTTGACCTAGCCTCGATTATTTTTCAAACTGGTGTCTTTATTTGTATTAAGATAATGTGGCCCAGCAGCCTTACGTGCGTGATAGTGCACGCTGGGCATAATGAACTTACTGTGCAAAACCGTCGCGGCTCCGGATGTGAATTCTACAAAGAGACTCAATTCTCCAAGTAAGAATTTAGTCGTAACTCTGTTTTCTAATCTCCTTAACTCTTGCAAATACAGTACCGGTATTCTTAACTCAGCAAACTATGACGCTCCCAGCCTGTGGCACTGATTGGAAGCTCCACAAACGTTGGGGCCTAGACTTGTCTGTTCAAAGCCTAGAAGGATGTGCCTGCTTGGTAGGTGTTAAATAAAAACAGCAGCAAACCATATGGTGCTTATTAAGAGAATAGTATTCCAAAACTTCCCTAATGACTGTGACCCTCCTGTGAAATTCTGATTTCAGCTGTATATGGGGTACAATAAATCTTTATCTTTTATCGCCAAAAAGAATTGAATTGCTGTTTGCAGGGAGAAAATAACAAAAATGGGAGTAACGGGCTTTCAGCCTGGGTTAAGGCACCGAACCCTTTTGTTTTGTAGTTCACACAGTTTCAGGCCCGTGTGTAAAGACATGCTGATTTATTCAGACTCAGATCACTCCTCCTCCATTTCACTTCTCTGCACAACTCTTACTGACACAGCAAATATTTCA
This sequence comes from Trichechus manatus latirostris, assembly GCF_000243295.1. NCBI lineage: Eukaryota > Metazoa > Chordata > Mammalia > Sirenia > Trichechidae > Trichechus > Trichechus manatus. The sequence goes on along the minus strand of NW_004443957.1, from coordinate 4,120,477 downwards.
AACTTATACAGTGAAAGAAGGTAAAACTCAATTATTTGAGATTCACTTTTAATATACTCATTCCATGGGGCGCCATGAGTCGGAATTGACTGGAGAGCAACTGGTTACTGTTTATACATTAAAATAAATTCAGGCCCCTTAGCTCTGGTGAAATGTTGCTTCTGGATATTTTTCTCCATAGAGACATAAATAGCCACACATACAGTTCAAAATATTCTATTTAAACTGTAATGGGAAAGATTATTCTAAACGGCAGAGAAGTTTGCAGTGACCTAAATATTTGTCTGCTCAGGTGGCTACCTGAGTGCCTACAAATCACAGTACCATAACTCATTTGTTGTGTATGATGCCTGTCCCCTAATGGGCATCTGAATGTTTACTGATGATAATGAAACATGTAAAGAAAGAAATAATATTAATTACTAAGTGAAAGTGGTTAAGTAATGGGATCTACAAATCATATAACACAGTTCATTTTCTCCAAAATAAACTATATTTAAGAAATATTCAAATGCGACATTACCCTACAAAGGATGTTTTATCTCAGCATCAAAGGCTTCTGCTGAATTGCTGAAGGAAGCTCTTTAGATTATGCAATCTAATTTCTAAAGCCTATACAAAGGGTGAAATCAGCCACTGTGTTGATGCTCACAATTTAAACTAGGAATCCTATAGTCTAGTCTCCAGAACTTGTCTCTTTCCTAGATAATTTTCATGGCTGGTTTCGTGATAAAGTATTATAACCAATAAATATGTATATTACTTGCACTGAAGACTCTTTGCTATTGGAAGATTTGGAGCTAGTGTTGAGCCTTTGAAGAGTAATTCTACATTTTATCACAGGAATATTTAAGACTATTACAGACAACATCATTCTAATAGGGTTGTTCTAATAAGGAAATTTTACTCAGTTGCTTTTCAGATTAAAATAAAAGCTTTTAAGATGCAATGTCTCAAGGATTCGCAATAATAATTTGCCTATGGTTTTGTTATTTTTTGCCCTAAGATACCTTTTGTATGGCTTGCATGGGTTGTTTTATGCTGTTTAGTGCCTGGCAGAGGTGCAGAATATTCTGCGATAAAAACCAGTACAGATATAGAATTTCATATTCTAGAACCTTTTTAAAAATAAGTTATACCTCAAAAATTAATGAAGCAAACTATTTTAAATCAAGCATCTTAAGTTAAATTGACATGAGGGAACAATAGTAGTCTGATGAGTTAAAACAGTTTCAAATCAGGTATAAATTAGTTAGTGGTAAATAGGGATAGTGTGGATACCCCCAATTATGGATTTATCTGTGGATTAACAGAGGAATCCACAGATAATCCATAAATCCAGTCATTTTCCATCTTCCAACCACTAACGAGTCATTCACAAATTGACTTGTGTACTTTTGTACCTTTTAAATTACAAAGAGGCGTCAATAACTGAGGAAACTGCAGGCTGTCAACAGAAACAAGGGATGCAGATACTTGATTAATCTGAAAAGTCACACCCATCATTTTTGATTGTAATACTATGGCTGCCAGTAATCTAACCAGTGGCACTGAAGGAGTTAAGCACCCTCTCCTCACTTCTAGAAGTCCAGATGAAGTGGGTAAATATGTACTTCATTCATTGGTACAGGCTGACCTTGGTCTGTGACAGAGGAAAGGTGGTTCTTACTCTGCTCCCTATGAACAAAAGGCAAGCAAATAAGGGTGACTCAGGCCTTCTAGTGGCCTACTCACGACTGAACTTTTTTCTGAATGATTCCACGTATACACTTAGGAATCAGGAAGAGAAACATTTTACTCTCCACTAACCAAATAAAACATATGCAAAACAACTTTGAGTAAATGAAGGATTTAAAGTCTAGAAACTAAAAGGAGTTGCATATTTTCCCTTTAACTTTCTTCCCCTTTGGGAATAAACAAAGACATCTGTCGCATCAAGAGTCTGAAAAAACTAAATGCAATCATTAAAGTTCATCTTTGGGAGGAGAGGAGCTTTTGAAATTTAAACAATGATTTCTGCTAGCCACACTATTTTAGATTTCACTAAAAACAATGTAGCATTTCTAAGTTAAAAACTAAACATTGTTTTACCTATTTTACTTTTAACCTAATTATTAGATGAAAATCATGTTAATCTGTAAATTTATTAAGAATATTGTTTCTTGGAAACTGCCTTGAACAGGCTACTAATAATGATGTTTATTAAAATATATTCAGTGATGGGCCCCCGAGCTACTGGACCACCCTTAATGAAATTAAATTCAAGTACACATTAACTGGTACTCTAGTCTATCAATATCACTATTTAACAGAGTAAGTCTATGTATATCCTACCCTCAAATTCTTTATAAGTTTCTCAGCTTCCTTTCATAAAGAACTCTGCCAAGACATTGATCAATAAACAGTAAAGCTGCAAACATCTAGGGAATTTCTGACTGCATGACAGTAGACAGCAGTTTAAAAATGTATCTCGAGGCTTTCTCCCTTTTATCTCTATTTATAAATTTAGATTTAAAGACACCAATTAAGCTCACACATGGCTTTGGTGCTCATGGATTCCAAAGCTTTCCCAAGTCTAGACTTTTTCTTTCTTTTGTCTTCAGTCATTTCCTATGGCCCAACATGGCTGTTTTACTCCCAAGCTTTCCAGAAAGCAGCTCCCTGTCTTGACAGTCCTTTTAATGCCGTCACTATCTGCTTCTTCCCATCTATCGTCGAAGAACGGTCGGCTCTACTGCAAGTTGAAAAATAAACGAGTGCTTAATGGTCGCATTTTGTTCAGCTCCTCTTTCTCTGTCTCCCTATCCGATTGCTATCTCCCCAGTCCCTGGCACTTTCTTCCTACCATCAGTTGCCTTTTTGTTTCATGTCTGTTACCTCCTGTTCTGTAGTTCCAGTAAAACCCCAGACTCAAACCCCACACAACCTTTAGTCACATTGCCATCAGTGATGAAACAACAGCCCACTCTACACTTCCTTTAAAACATTAAAAAAGGCCTGAGAGGATGTTCAGTGCTCCCAATTTTATTTTTATTTAATGCTAAAAGAAAAAAAAAAAAGGAACTGTAAATCTGACAAATGACAGAATGCAGGTGATATTTCCATAGTGATTTCAGAATAATGTTGATATCTGAGATTACACTCAAATTGACATGAGTATCATCGTATATAGAAAAATTATCACCTTCAACTTAAAAAAAGGTTAAAAGGTGGCACACTTTTAAAATACTTGGTGGCCAAGGAAAGGTGTATAGTAAAAGTTGTAAACCATGTGTACGTTCCCATAACTTTTAATGTGAGGCCACATGAAAGACAGTACATCTGTTAAATTCTATAAATTGTTAAAGCAAAAAAAGGGAAAGCTTCAACACCCATCTCTTAATACTGAGTATTAAAAGCACAGCTGAAAATATTAGTATTTGAAATCTGGTACTGCTCATGTACAGTAAGTAGCTTTCTGACATTTTTATCCAGCTGTGGAGAATCTCTGCACTGTTGTCAGGTCCAACACACGATCAAACCTATGTCCCACCCCAGTGATGTTAACTTTTTAATTTCTCAAGAGGATGCCAGAAATACCCGGATCAACACTTTCCAGCTGCAGGTCTTCCAGGAAGGCCACCCAAGGGCCAGGCAGACTTGTGCAGATCTTCTTTTTCAGAAAAAGTAAGGTCAATACACAGCCCTTTAAGCTGATCATATGCTCCTTCTTGAACCACCAGCACAGAGAAACCTAAGGTTGTCTTTTCCACAGCTGGATACCAAACCAAACCCACGGCTATCGGGTCGATTCTGTAGGACAGAGTAAAACTGCCCCATAGGGTTTCCAAGGCTGTAAATCTTTAAGGAAACATACTGCCACATCTTTCTCCCACAGAGCCAACCGCCAACCTTTGGTTCGCAGCCGAGCACTTAACCACTGCACCACCAGGGCTCCTTCTTAACCCAGAACAGCAGGATGTTCCTTTATGAAATCTTTTTTGGAACGCTTATCTGTATTAAGATTGCAAAACGTACAGACAGCTACAACAAATTAGGTCAAATGACTGATCAACTTGTAACATCTATGAGGTCAAATTCCAGTTTTTAATAAAGTGCCTAGATACACATTTATACAGCAAATTGTAATAGTTGAATTCTTTACAAATGTCTTTATGGGCATTTAGAATTGACTGTTTCTGCATGTGTGCATTTACATAAGAGACCAGTCAGATCTGAGTCATACGTATACTCCAATTAAAAAAAAAAAAAGTATACTGACAAACTGGTTAATCATGCAAGTCTGTTTGTAATATAACAATGACCGGTAACATGTATGTGCAGACAATTACTAATAGGTGCGCTCGTTAAAAACGCTATGAAAAAATACTATATTTGGTGCAGTATCTGAGTTTCAAGAGTTAGTAACTTGACCATTAAAAAACATTTTGAGCAATTTAAAAATAACAAAAACAAACTAAAAAAAAAATCCCAATTTGGTAAACATTTATATTTCCAAATTAAAATAGATGCCAAGTTGTGAACACACGAATTGTAGTGGACCTTGAAGTCCTGATTCAGCCTACTCATATGGCCAAGTTACAAACACCTGCAAGTAAGGAGTTAAAACTGTGTTCCTGTCAATGTTAAATCGTAACAGCACAAAAGAAAAACCAGTATCAATGTGAGACAACTATTTCTAAGAAATGATGATTTATTGGTTTAAAAAAAATCATTTTACTGATGCAAAATAGTGATCAGAAGAAATTAGTTTACAAAAGGCTTCTAAAAATAGTTTAAGAGGTGGAGCCTAGCTATTATGTAAAACCTTTAATTTCTTTCATTTTCACTAGTTTATCATTTTTTTCCAGAAGAACAGTATTATTCACTTGGTATTTCAAACACATGTAAGAAGGAAATTACAGGTTTCCTCCACCCACATTGGGGCTGTCACTGATATGCCCACGGGCAGTCCTGGCAGCGCCTCCCGGCTGTTACTGTCATTGTACCATACTGTATTTCACACTCACTAAAAACAGGGTGTAGGTGACAGTATCAACAGCAATAGCACTACAGGTGAATGATAAAAAACAAAACACAAAACAGAAACAAAACCAATCCCACAATCTCCAGGTTCACTGCACCATAACTCCTCTTGCGACTTTTCTCAAAGGAAAAGAGACAGCAACAACAACAGCTCTAGCTAGAGCGTTTAAAAAGATGAAGTGGTGCTGCAGAGCCAGGCTCTGTTCAAAGATGGCAGTGCCATGGTGTATACACCGCCACCCATTATAACCACCTTCCATCACTGAAACTGTGTATTATGTAACCAACTAGCATGCGGCATTGTAATCTTACAACTGATCACGCGGACAGTGAACAGTGGTCAACTCTGCCTTAAAAAAAAAAAAAAAAAAAAACACATAACCCCCCTCAAAACCACGCACAATCCTGAAAATCTCTCAGCAGCACTTCTCATACAGTCACCAATGTCTCAAGAACTCAACTTTAAGAACAAAACAGAGATTAGAAATCTACCTCCCTATTATTCAAAAAGGACAATGGTTTGGGGTCAACCTGGTGATATTTCCCAGTGGTAAGCCCACTTCACAACAGTGCCCCCCTTCACTCATTTCCTTTCCTTTTTCCACGAGTCGGCCTCCAGCCTGAAAAGGGGCCAGCAGTTAAGGAATAACAGACAGTAAGGCAATCTTACAATGTCAGAAAATGTATTTGGCTTTTTTTTTCTTTTTAAAATAAGTGCATACAAGTACAGCTAAAAGCATTTCTGATTTGCCAAGTGCTCTAAAAAAGCAGCGCAAGTCACAGCCTACATGGAACAGTAACTGTCACCAGGATAATAAAGCACAAAGATATGCTAATAACGTTAACAAAAGAAGAAGATGCCTTTGTAAGTACATACCTTTTGTCGTCAAAAAAAAAAATATAGAAACACAATGTATTCAAAAAAAAAAATCAAAATTATACAGCCATGTTTATGAAGTCTACACTTCCCTTGTCTTGGATATATATATATATGGAGATATATATACAATTCAAGCAGTTTTAGTTAAGGGTAATCATTGGGTTTTTCTGAAACCGGAAAGTCACGAGTCTCTCTCTTTTTTCACTTTCACATCTCCAGCAAGGATGGTTGCAATTTCCCCCTGCATAAAGGCCCAGGGGACATTGGAGCCCACAAGAGGGCATTTTTCCCCACTGGGACAATAGACCTCTCCACTAGCTCCCTGCTGTTTGATGCTTTGTCTGGAACAAGGGAAGCAGAACTTGTGCGAAGGGACGGAGGGGCACTGCACAAAGTGGGTGTCCTCCAGCCGCTCGTGGCAGAGGGTGCAGCACAGTGGGGCGCTGGCTGCCAGAGAGGAGTCCGGAAGACTGGCAGGGTGCACGGGTTCCAGTCCTCCTGTGCTGCCAGCCCCCTGGCCCCCCACATCTCTGGGGCCCAGCCTTCTTTGGTTCATAGAGGACGGAGAGGGTGGACTGCTGCTATTCCTCCTGGTAGTGGAGTGAACCTGGTTGGCATCTTTGGAGGCATGACTGCCCCCTGCATTGTCTGCTACTAAGATCAGGGCTGCCATGGGAGACTGGCCATTCTGGGCCGCTTCAGGCGGTGTGGTCCGGTTGGAATGAGGTGAGGCAGTGGGTGGGGGTGGAGACACAAAAGAGGATGTGGGAGTCATAGGGATCTTGAGCCCTTCTGTTGATGTGGACAGCCACGGCTGGGCCTCTCCATTGATCTTGGGGGGCCCGACTTCACCTTCAGGTTCTGGAGAAGGCTTCCTCTTCCTTGCTGTTCTTGCAACTGAAAAAACAAAGAAATAAAAAGAACAAAAGAAGGAATAAATGAACATGCACTGAGAAAAATCTTTCCTTTACCAACATTACGAAAAACTCCTTAAGGAATTCTCATTCCCTAAAAACATGTATACAAAAACTCATGAGTTTCAAGCGCACGTGCAAGTCAAAACATCCTTATGGGCTTCTGAAAGCATACGGATTTAAAGAACAACTACAGAAAAATGACATGTTTGTAACTGCCTGTTTTTAAGCAAAATACATTTAACGCAGGATAAAATTACACATGCCTGCAGATACCCAATGTCTCGACTGTGCATGTGACTGTTCATGTTCCCCGACAGGTTAAAAGGTGCCTGATGCCCTCATGCTCCCGTCCAAGAATGTGCTGGGAAAGGAAAACCCTGCGTCAGTGCCTATCAGCCCACTCTGACTCATCTCTATTATGCTGCTTCAGCACATGAACACGTTGCCACTAAGCACTGGTTCCACCTCACGCAGATCAGGGAGTTGGGCGTTTGTTGTTTCTGGGGGTTGGGGTAATGGAGAATGAAAAGAACACTCCCTCCTCTGCTCTGCATCCCCTTCTCCCCTAAACCCACTTACTCCACAGCCGCCCCTACCTGCTTTAGACCCGTTGGCCCCGTTGGCCTCGAAACCCAACAACCTGCCTGCAGTCAGGGCCGGCTCCTTCTTAAACTTGTTCTCGAAGGGCCCCGAGTGGCCGTGCTGGTGCAGCGCCAGCAGCGTGTCGCGCACGGTCTTGGGCCTGTTGACCCAGTCCTGCTCGCTGGGCCCGCGGCCTTTGCTCGTGCCCTCGGGGCCCAGCTCAGCAGCCCCAGCCGCAACGGATAAGCTGTCGGCCGGGCCTCGGTGCGCAGGCGGCGGCGCCTTCTCCTTGGCCGTCGCCTCGCGCTGCTCATGTTCCACGGCCGCGCTGCTCGACACGGACGCCGGCCGCTTGTGGGCGCC
>NW_004443957.1:4083808-4111354 GCF_000243295.1 Trichechus manatus latirostris | reverse complement strand
CCCCGCCCGCGTGCGCGACGCTCTCAGCTCCGGCCAGGAGGACCCGCCGGCTAGCAGGCGGCCCGCGCTCCTCCGCCGGCGGGAGGAGCCGCGGAGTCCTCCCAGCGTGCATGTGATGTCAGTGTAGTTGTTCCTCTTCCTCCACTTTCCTTCCCCCTTGCCCTCGCTTCGCGCGCAGCCACGCGGACGCGTCAGTCAGGGTTGTTTTTATTCCCTCCTGATGTCCTTTTGGGCCTAATCGTGCGAAAACGGTTTTTGTTTTTTTTTTAAAAACGATGCCACTTTGTGGCTTGGTTTCTGTCAGTAATCCCTTGAAGATAAAGATTTTAAATTAGCGTGGTTCACACACACTTTTTAAAGAAAGTATATTAGAGATCCGGATGGAAGACGCGCGAACACGAAGACAGGGTTGCATTTTAATGTAGTGCTCCTACGTTTTCTTTTGTGTTGGGAAAAAATACAGGCAACGCCTGTCCCTTCAAGTTTCCGTAAAACAGGCGAGTCTGGAGTGTTTTCAAAACATATGACCGTGTTAAAATGCCTTCCGTTGGCTCGCGTATCTCTCATTAAGCCCCCTTTGAAAGGGAAAGGAAGCGCTGTGCAAACAAAATCTCACTGGCGTGTCTTTTCTAGGGTGGCTGCTGCAGAACACCGAGTGGGCAAGCACAAAGTTTTCCTCCCAGCCACCTTACGTTGTTTCCTCCTAGCTTCCGGATCCAACGACTTTCCCGGCCTCGGGAGGGCGGTGCCGGCCAGAAGGCGGGGGCTGCGGGGCGGCGCGGGGGAAAGAGGCAGGGGTGGGGGCGGCCTGGGAGGGCGCGCGGCCGCCGATGTAGGTTAGAGCGGGTGGAGGCCGTGACGTGGGCGCCGACTGGGCTCTGAGCCGCAGCCGAGTGCGCATGCTCCGCACGGACGTGACTCTATGCAATTGGCACTGGCAGCCTCATTAAACGAAATGCACATTCCAGGGATCAAGGGAAACAGAGCGCGATCTATAGCCAAAGCCTTCGCGTCACCGCGCAGGCCCCGCCCCCGCCGGCTATTTCTGGTCCTTCAGGTCCCTCCCTTGGCCCGGCTAAACTTGTACTCCAGGTAGCGCGAGGCGCTCGTGCAGGGGAGTGGGCGAGTAGCCACAGCGGCAGGCGTTCTCGGCCGGGGGCCCCGCGGGCTTGGAGGGGTAACCGGCGGGGACTAGTTCACAGGCTGCACATCAGTTGTCGTGCGGGCCCGAGCCCTTCGCAGGCGCTCTCTGGGTGCTGTGATGGCCAGTGTCCGCCATCCCTCGGCGCCAACCCGCCTGGCGCGAAGGGGTCTGCGATGGCAGACTCTGCTGGGACCGCGGTTTTCTGCAACCGTCTGCAGCTATAGACTCTGCCCAGAATGACTTGAACACTTGAGTTTCACACTTTTATCGGGAGGAGGAGCTGATTTGTTTTATGGTAAATTACTTTGGCCGGTCTTCAGTCTCCCTGACTAATAGACGCGGGCTTAGTCACTCTCTCAGTTGGGATTTTTACACTTCAACTCAGGGCGGCCGCTGGAGCTGCTTTTGTTGGGAACACAAGCCTACTTTTCTGCCTTAGACTGGAATGAGCTGGTTAAGTGTGGGAAGAACAGGGTGCTAATTATATTTTCCCTACAACTGGATTGGTAGGTGGAGAGAGAAAAAATCCTGCTGACGTTTCTCTTCTGTTGTTGCTGTTGAAAATGCCAGGTTGCTTGAAAGGATTAACCACAAGGAAGAGGAAGAACACCCTTAGAGAAAGGGAGCTGCCTTAAGCACATGAAAAAACCTGTTCGAAAATGGCAGAGAAAACAATGTCAGGCCTGAATGTTTTTACAGGCTAACCCCGAATGAACTTTCTTTTGGGGATTTCCAAAGAAGGTGCGTTTCCCTGAAGTGTCTCCCCATTGTGTTCTGATATTGCCCTGAAGTTGCAATCCCGTCTCACCCTCCTGAACTGGGAGAATGGGGCCTGCCTGGACCCTTCCTGGGAGCAGCTAGCGAGGGTAGGTTTGGTCAGTTCCATTCCTGGCTGTGGCAGGTAGCACACCTCCTTCAGGAACCCCCCTCCCTCCCCAAGTCACCCTCAGAGCTGTGCCACTAATACCAGCATGTGACTTTGCCCAGCAGGCCACTGCCCAAAGGGGATGAGCCCAGTCCTTGTGATGCAGAGAGATGGGCCATGTCAATGTGCCCAAGTGATCGCCCCACTAGGCAGTGACTGAAACATTAAAAGAAAACACAGCTCGCCATTAGAACTGTGGCCTAATTATACTCATCTACCTGCAAGCGGTTGCTGTAATGCCCTCAAAAGAGAGGTTACGGTCCCCAAACAGAAATGCAAATTCAGCCTTGAAAGATACTGAGTCTTTGTGGAACAGAGCTTTTCTTCTCCAAAAGAAAAGAGTATTACCTTTTTATTTTACACTGCCAGTTTAATGTCAAAACAGTTGTTGTAACTTCCCTAATGAAATGCCTGCTGGAAAACGGAGAAGCTATTTTCATTCTGGGCTCTCCTGCCACAAAAGGATCTGGGATCAATAGGGTTAAGGCTGGCCCTGAGTTCAGGGCAGCGATTCCTTATATTGTATCAAAAGTCTTTCATGCTGCCTGCCTTTTCATGTAGCTCCGAAGCTGTGATGTATGCTAAGTAAACATTGCTTTGTTTTTGTCTTCCACCCACTGCCCTCCCTCCCTGTGCAAAGCAGAGTTGGAACCTTCCAAAGCAGCTGCTGCAGCAGTTACAGCGCCGCCTCCACACACAGAAGCAGGGCCTCCAGAGTGAGGCAATGTGTCTGCAATTCGCAGGGACAAGGCAGGAATTGTAATTGTACTTCATCATGTGATGACTTATGAAAGAGGAAGTTGGGATGTTTTAGTCACGTAGACTCTGCCCTCTTGCTTAAGGCCCCAGGTCCTCTCACAGGAGAATTATGATCCTTGTTGCCACTCAGAGTCAAGGTTACCAGGTTGGATGCAGTGGACAGGCAGGTGGATGCCTAGTGAAGTGCTGATGAGGCAGTGGGTTGAGGCTGGCTTTTAACTAGAACACCAAAATGCTGCCGTTTGTCTTAAGAACTAAAGGAAATATACTACGGGGGAACATGCCTGCTGAGACTAGACACAGCAGTCCTTCCCAGCTGTAATGTTGAAGATTACTTTCTTTAAATAAAATCTCAGTTTAGGAGCAAAAGAAAGCTATTCAGTACACTATCAAAAACACAGGAGTAAGGAAGTGAACAGGGAACAGTTGTAAGAGTACTAGCTGGATGGATGGGTAGGGCAAATCTGACCCCCACGCTGTGATTTACATGAGTTTCCACTGTTGGAAAATTAAACATCTAAAATCATAATCTGGTGCCCGGAGCTTATTCTAGCCCGGATGCTCTTGTTGACACACTGCACTCTGTACTGGCTGCGGACAGAGCGGTGTAAAGAAATGAGTCCTTCCCGAGGACCCTAACTCTGCCCTCAGGACACACAGCCGTGGGAGGATGCAGCCACCAGCCCCAGCACCTTGTAGGGTACTGGCGAGGAGATGGCATGCCGAGGGACTGCTGATTTCATGAATTTCACCCTATATCCAGACATGGGAGCACAGCCTTCATTATTTAGAATGCAGCTTTTATTAATAACATGCTGTTGCAACCATACGAAAGCTTCTTAAACTCTGACCCTGGGGTATTTGAAGGAGAAAAAAATGCAAACACGTCATTTGGTTTTCTGCTGGTACTTGAGCAAAAGTACCCACAGGCTAGAAGAGCGCTTGCAATGTGCAGAGCTTTTCCCATTTAAAAAAAGTTATAAATCTATATTTGAACATACTTGTTTATATGAATACATCTACCCATACTGTGGAGAGTCGTGACATAACTGGGCATTCTGTAATATATATGAGAGCCTTTCCTCTAAGGAATAGCATTTTCTGACACAACTCCACTGCTGTTCAAATTGCAAATACACTTTTTTAGAAATACTTTCCCTCTGTTTGACCTCTCCCTCTAGCCTACTCTTCTGTGCATGGAGAGTGTTCAGATATTAGCGAGGCTTTTGCGTGTGGAGGAGAGAAGTTCTCCGTGGAGGGTCTAAGAATGAGGCCAAATAAAATCACAGGAGCGCTTAATCGTCGCATATTATATACAGAAGCTGTTAGTCACCAACCTATGTGTAAACAAGTACAGGCTCCCATTTAGAGCAAAATTTGGTGTCCTGATATAAGCTAACCGCTTACTGTGTCAGAATTTAAAGAGCTGAGTGGAAAATACAGACAAAGGAGAGATTGAGGTCACACACTCGCTTGGTCGGCAAGGAAAATTTGTAGGAGAACTGGAAGGGATTCAACAGCCATTTGATGCCAGAACCCTCCTATTGACTTTTTGGAAGAAAGCAGGATGAAATGCACTTTTCTGGAATAATATCTGGGTACGGGTTTAACTTATGTTTAAGACACTCACAAACTTTTAAAAGAAAAATAAAAAACTTTTAAAGAGATCAGTAGGAAGACACTGACAAAATAGTGAACTAACTTCACTAATAAAGTTAGAAAATATTTAAAATGGTGAATTCCCTCTCATTAGCATACTTCATTACGTTATTTTAAAATGTAACTTTTCTACATGCACATTCAGTGAGAAAGGAATGAGAAAATAGGATGATGTAACAATTCTAAAATTTAAGAATAATAAGATGTTGTGTGCCTGGTGAGTCAATTCTGATATTGTATTTATTATATTTTTCATATAGACATTTAAAATACATGTTTCAAGCATAAATTCTCCTATATTCATCCTCCTTCAGAAAGGTTAAGTGGTTTTCTTAAAGTAACATTAAAGGTGAGTACCCGAACTGAAATCCAGGTGTCAGTCCTGTTTTCTAATGATATAGTCTAGAACATATTTAAGGAGACTTGGTGGTGCAGGGTCGCTAGGAGTTGGAATCAACTCCATGACAGTTTGGTTTTTTGGCTTTGGTTGGTGGTACAGTGGTTAAGTGCTCGGCTGCTAACTGCAAGTTCTGTGTTTCAAACCCACCAGTGGCTCCATGGGAGAAAAGACCTGGTGATCTGCTCCTGTTGAGATTGCAGCGTAGGAAATGCTATGGGGGCAGTTCAGCTCAGTCCTGTAGGGTAGCTGTGAGTCAGAATTGACTCGCCAGCACACAACAACAACAGAACATGTTTGCATTTAAAAAATTATGTAAGCGTAATGTAAAGGCCCAGAAAAAGAGACTGCTAAATGTTGAGCTTTGTTTACATCGGTATTTATAGGAAAAAAGAAAATTCTAGTATAGTTCATAGGACGCTCAATCCACAGGAAAACAAACATTCACAACAGATAGTGGGAGACGGTAGAGATGAGGAACAGTTGCCACAATACTATGTCCAGTGTGAAACTCCTTCAATGGCAAACCATTTTGTGCTGGTCTTTATGACCCTTAGGTAAACATTGATGTTGGTATTAGGATAAAAAATTCAATTCTGGGACTTAGTTGGGCAATAAAATGGTTTTAGCACTCGCCAATTTGTAATGCTATACCTCCAACTCTTTGTGACCCATTTCTTTAAAAATAGAGAGGAAACAATCATGAAATTATTTAATTCCTATTCTAAGACTACAATCTTGACTACTTTGCACTCAGACAAATAAATACAATAGGCTACAGGGTGTTGAAAAGAAAAAATATGAAGCCACATACTTCATAGAATTTCATGGTTATAAAGGAGGCTATAGGAAGCAGCCCTGGTGGTGCACTGGTTAAGAGTTATGGCTGCTAACCAAAAGGTCAGCAGTTCGAATCCACCAGCCACTCCTTGGAAACCCTATGGGGCACTTCTGCTCTGTCCTATAGGGTCAGTATGGTCGGAATCAACTCGACAGCAACCAGTTTGGTTTGGTTTGGGTTACAGGAAGCAGAATGATCATAACTTGTTAAAATACGCGTTTATTGTTATTGTTTGTATTTCTTATGCAATACCCAGTAAGAACTAGACTGACTTTCTCTTGGGAAGATGCAAATATATTTTGCAAATAATGACAATCAGCAGGAAAATTTGGCCTTTGCCGATGGAGTTTCAATAATCTGTTCTACTGGCTTACTTGTTCTAGTCTGATAGCCAAAAAGTACAGGGTTGTTGTATTTAAAATTATTCCGTGTATACAGTGGGTATTCCAATGATATTTCTCAAAGATCTAAGCATTTAACAATAAAATTCTTCCTCCAAAACATTTTTTTGTCAGTTGTAAGTAAGTATAAGGGAGATAGAGCTCCCTGAAGAAAGGATAAGAGAAGGGAAAGTTAAAAAGACTAATTGTAGACTATATTAATTGGAGTGAACTTCTGTATTGCATTGACACATCTTTGCCTATGCCCACATGATCATACTCTTCACCAGAGGGAGTGCAAAATCATTGAGAAAATTAAGATTCACAGCCAGAACTGAAGTCAATACAGGGCAGAAGAAAAATGAATACATGGGAGCAGGCAGCCCAGGTTCGAGCCCTCACAAAAGACCGCTAGTGGCCAAAAATGGTGAAATGGATTCTCTAAAGTGACTGCCTACATGTAGTATGTTTACTGAAAAGCTCGTCACAGACATCTAAAATGCAAATACAAATGAACTTCGATGGATTTGTTGGCAAGCTTCCCCAGCCCTTCCAGCAAATTCCTGAGTGAAGAAGCTGGTTCTGAACCATGTCTGGAAACTACAGACATGTGAACTACTTTGGGGCTGTTAACTCTTAGCATTCATAGGTATCTAAATGTTAAACATTTTTCAGACTGCTTCTATTTATTTAATTTACCTATTCATATGTGCTTTATCAGACTAATTTGTTATTCTTAACAACTGCTAAGAATATCAGTGTCTGTTTACTTTATGAATTTGGTAACTGAGGCACCAAGAAGATGAGGGATTTGCCTTGAGACAGAGAAAATCTACAGTTAACAGCTAGAATCCAGGTTTCTCAAACTTCAGTTCTTTATTTAGCCCGCTGGCATGCTATCCCCTATTTATATTTTCTTCACAGGTTCATACATGCAAATATCTGCACAGCAGAGAGCTGAGGGACCATCAGTTCTCTTCAGACACCTGGCATATGACCTGAGGCAGGTCACTTGGACACTCTGGGCCAGAGTTTTTCTGGAGTGGAAGAGGGATGCTGGACTTGATGTCGTTTCTGCTCTGACCCTTCCTATGGTGGGTGGCAGTGATGGGAATACAGAGATATTTGACAAATCCAAGCTCAATAGTCTTCTGACACACATAGTATCACAAAACAATACAGAAAGACTACCAGTAAATGCCTGCCCATTATTCTGGGGCATTGTGCCATCCAAATAAAGTTGTGAAGTTAAATAGACACCATTCATCTGAGAACATCATGTCTGCTTGGTTTAAGCTCAAATCCCAGGCTTGGAGTGTCTAAACCACAGTCTATACTTAGCTTAAGTTAGCTAGGGCAAAAAACATCTGTATCAGCATTAATATGTCCCACTAAAGTGTCCCAGGGCAACTTATGGAAAACATTTGCACCTTTTTTTCCACAAAAGACTTCGATCTACCTAATCTATTTAAAGATTTAATACACTATCCACAGGCCTTTCCCATTACAGTATCTTTGCAAATAACATGCCCACGTAAATAATGAGCATAACATGCCTAGGAAAGCAATGTACAAGGGGGTTGCGCAGTTGGCAAAAAAAATACAACGTGCGCGTTATTTGCATAAAAATATTGTACTCAAGAGGCCTTCAGCTGAAGAAAAAAATTGTTCCCTGCACTGACAGGCATTTGGCAGAATAGGTCAGCAGGATGTGGAAACTTGTTTTGAGGTTTTTGTATTCTCACCCAGGATTGCACTGCTTAATACTGGCACGACTTCTTTACTGAACACTGGCTATATACTGAATGTTACCAGAGGAAGTTCAGGGAATTCTGAAGTTTCAAAATTTATTGTGACTTTGTTAACTATAGCAAAAAGCTACATTTGTAACCTTCTATATGAATTTGTATATTTGGTTCTGATTATGGAAAAACAGTGAAGCTTCTCAAATTCTGTTTTTCAGAAATAGGAGAAAAAAAAAGAAGTGCTTGTGTGTAGAATTTGTTTCAACTATTCTTCAAAAACCCAAAAAGAAAAGAGCCATAGACTTTACTTTTCATGTAAAGATTACTCAGTATATTTTTAAATGAATGTTCCGGGATGAGACTCCCAGATTCCTTGAATTCAGAGTGTGGAAAAGGGTAAGCAGCCCCTTTTAGCTGTAACAGGAGACATTCTTTTAAAAGCCTGGAATGCTGGAGCGCTCTTATGCTGAAAACATGTCAGGACATGCCTTTTTGGGATGCTGTCAAGTGGTTTAGGCTCAGAATTCTACATTCCGTACTATTGAAGTTGTTTTCTGCTGGCAAACGACCTCTTGATTATTTTCATGTGCTTGGTGTTCAGGCCAACCCCTCCAGTTCCAAGTAATTTTAAACACACACACAACCAAACAAAACAAAATCACTCTGAAGGATTCATATTTTAGCATAAAGCTACAGATTGTGTGAGTGCTTGGCTTATAATGGTCAATTCTAAGAGCCTTGTTCGTAACAAAAGTCAAGGACGTAAAAAGCAGACGCACATGACTTAGGATGCCTTATTCTTCAGTGCTTGCTCCTGCTTCTTAATAGTATCACCAGATTAAGAAATGAAAAATTACAGTTGCTATGAAAAATTTTCACCTTTGAGGAGCTGTAATTTCCCTAGTAAAACTAAACAGTAATTTTCATTCACCTCAGCTCCTTTTTAGACTCAGGCTGGGAATGGATCGAGGACAAGTAAACGAATAAACAAATGAGTGGAATTTCCATCTTCTGATTCTGAAGAGTACAACTTTGCGTCCTCGCAGAGTCAAATGGGGATGTTGGAAGAAAATCTTTCTTTTTCCTCTGAGATAGAGGTTAATGAGAGTCAGCTTTCCCACTCCAGAGCTAGCTAGGTTTTTCGGAAGATGCATGGATTGGAGAGTTGCGCTAAATTAGTATCCTGTACAACATGGGTTAGGTTAAATTAAAAGTAAATGCTCTACTCCCTTCTGTTCCCCCACCACCACCTCTGACCACCAGGGGTTCATCTTTCAAGAGCCCATCTGTAAGTCCCAAACAGAGATAGCCGACTTAAAACTCTGCCAGCATTTACCTTATTATAGACCGCATGTGAGTAGATGTTTCAGTATTTCTTGTACACCAAAAGAGTCTCAACATGCCACAAAACAGAAAGGCACAATCTTGGGCCATGGTTAAAAAAAAAAGTCTCATGTAACTGTGAGAGTTATTTCTCAGAGATTTATATACAATGAGAAACTGGTCTGGAAGAAGACAAACAGGATAGAGTTCTTTTAAAACATTTCATTTTGCAGACCAAGAATACAACTTGTAAATCTTTTTTATGCTTTTATGATAGTATATAAATTATAATTTTTTTTTTTCAGTTGAAGCCAATAAAGCCAGCCTAGGAAATAAAGTCAGTTTCTTTCTTTAAGGTTTCCATAGGTAGTATAATTTAAATGATTCTATGGTAGGGTTTCAACACCTCGGACTGAGCACTGTTGTTTACGAACTAAGAACAGTAATCCTCATGTAAAAAGGTAGTATTGCTACCCCAGACAGCAGATGGTGTTATTAAATACATAGGCAAAGTCTAAGGTCATAAGGAACTAACAATTAACCAGAAATACGATCTGTCATGGTAGTTTAATGGGTAACCCAGCAGATATATACCACTTGTATTATTGTGAGTACTCGAAGGTATATAGTCAAAGCTTCAGAGCAGTTACACGATCGTTTAGAAATATTGTAATTATATTCTTGTTTAAGCATTTAGCGGGAAACCAGTGAGACAGAACAAAGTGAAAATCAGTGTGATTTCCTCATACTATTGCTTTCTGTTACCTACTTTGAAAAATACATTATCACTTCAGATTTGTACAATTTCTTAGCTATTACTGAGTATAATTTATTAAGGGCCTCTAAATCCAGATATTGTGAATTAGTCTCCGCAAACTGGTACTGTCAACATTTTGGATTTCATACTGCTCGTTTGAGTTGTTCTAAGACTTCTTTACATTATCATAGGCTTGTTTGCCCCTTCAGATTTCATAGGGTGAAGGTGCTGAGAAAAGGCTACAGCATACCTAATACCAAGTGGTGTGGGTAGAGAGGGGCTGGAAAATGGTAGTGGAAAGAAGCAGCAAGGAGTTGGATAGGGAGAGTGTGGTCTGCACTGTTGGATTTGGTGAGGGAGCGTCTGAATCACAGAAGATGAATCCTAATAATGTTTTCTTTAGGGCTTGAAACTGGTTCTTCCCGTTACAGTCGTGGCCAAGGAAGGAAAGCTGAAACAGACCTAAACTTTTAAAATTTGGGTGTACTGGAATGATAATGGGAAACATTACAGGCGGAAGACCTGCTAGAAACCTAATCTCCCTCCTAGAAAACAAGGGCAGCGTAGCCTCTGCACAGCTAGCAAACCTCTCGCCCCTCAGATTTTGAGCAGAGGCGGAAACAGCCGTGCTTCGCCCAAAGATGGCGGTCCACTGCGCTGTTTTGAATGTGTGTTACTTTCCACAGTCCTGGCAATAATCCAGTGTCCCACATTAGGCCCCAGAAGGGGCTCACTATGTCTCTTCCGAGTGTCCCATTCCAGGGATTGGACCCATAATTTTTCCCGTTCCAGATCACCCAAATTGTAAAAATTCAGGTCTATTCCAGTTTTACTTTGTCAGCCATAACTGAACTGGTTTTCTTAATACAGATTTACATATGTTTATTTAAATGTCTCCAAATTTAAATCGAATGTGGAGAGTGCACCATCTCTAGACTCAGACCCACACTTTGAGACCTTCGTCTACAAGCTCGGAGCTTGCTTTTCCATGTGGCCAGGCCTCCTGCTGAAGCCTCCAGTCCTCCTCAGAAAAGCCGATGAGATACCCTTGGGCTGAATGAGTGAGAACTTTCTGGAGAGCGGAAGACTGTGGAAGTCCAGCTGGAAAAACATATGGCAGCAGACGTGGAAAGAGCGCTTCGTGACCAGGAGCTTTATAAAAAATGTCTGAAAGCTCAAGGCAGCCGTTACAACCTAAGATCTTACTAAGCATGATGGATGTTCTCACTTATAGGACTGCCTCCAATTCACCTGGACCACAGCCAGAGCCGCATCCTCAGGCGCCCCACGGGATGGTGCATGCAGAATAGCATCACATCACATCCTATCTCCAAGGCCAGGGTTCCATCTCTGCTCCGCCCGCCTCTCCCGCTCCCTGAGTGGGGGTGGGGCAGTAGATGATTCTGACAGCACATGAGATGGCAGCTTATTCTATTGTCCTGAAAGAAAACAAAGTTTGTAAATCACTGCAGATAGTTTGTTTTATAATAGATACGTTGGGAGGGAAATTGACTATGGAAAATTCTTTTCTTAACCAGGCATGAACTCAGAGGGAGCAGCTTTGAGCTACACAGTGACATACACTGAGCTCACGGGGCAAAGCCAGTCAGTCTGAGTTTCAGGTAGGGCACCATGAGGAGATGGCATCTACAGACAAATGCACACTCCCTCCCTGCCCAGTGTCATTTCCAAAATACTGGCAAGAAATATTTGACTTTTCCATGTTGATGCCCCATTTAATGATCTCTTATTGCTAACAGCCATTTGTATCTGTAACAGAGAACCCATTTATTTCAAATACGGTATAACCAGCTTGATGAACATTCTATATGGAATGCTGACTCCCTTAGAAAAAAGATAAATCAGAGGACAATTATTCAGAATTACAAAAGAACACTTTATAAAGTCTGCAAATTACCGCGGGATTTTTTTGTTTTAAATAGTAAGTTTCTCTAGTATACTTCAGTATTGTTGTTGTTAGCTGCAGTCCAGTGAGCTCTGGCTTATGGTGACACCATGTACAACAGAACAAAACATTGCCCGGTCCTTCGTCATCTTCATGATCGTTCATATGCTCGAGTCCGTTGTTTTGGCCGCTGAGTATTTTGAGTGCCTTCCAACCTAGAGGGCTCATCTTCCAGCACTGTATCAGGCAGTTTTCTGTTGTGATCCAGAGGGTTTTCACTGGCAAATTTTTGGAAGTAGATCGCCAGGCCTTTCTTCCTAGTCTGTCTGGCATCTCCACTGAAACCTGTCCACCGTGGGTGACCCTGCTGGTATTTGAAATACTGGTGGCATAGTTTCCAGCATCATAGCAACACACAAGCCACCACAGCATGACAAACTGACAGACAGGTTGTGAACACTTAAATAGGATTAGATTTTTAAAAATGTAATCAAAATATACTTTTTAAAGATACACACAGATTGTATTCCAGAGGTATACACGTGCAGCAATTTTTATCCTTAACCGTGCCATCCATAACACAGAAAGTGTTGCTGATACCGCTGTATTTCTTCAACATGCAATACTGTCTCCCTTCCACCTTCTCTGATGGCTGGTTCGCCACTGTTTTCCCTAAGAGATGGCAATCGTAGAAGCAGCAATTACTGTAAGCACAAAAATCAGGGCCTAACTTTATGACTCAAATATTTTGACAATTATCTATCCAGTTTTCTCTTCGTCCCTGTATATACATTTCCAAGGCATATATTTTCAGTACTGGACAGAGAGGCCAACAGCTCAGCTGCACTCATTTCATGCTGAAAAGCAATGCCATTAACTTTTGATGAGAAAAGAAGCAAATTATAGCCCTTCGTGCTTGGATTATTATTATTTTTTCTCTTACGAACTCAGAGTAAAAGCCAAGATGGCCAAGGTGTATCCTTTTTTAAAAATATTATCAAGTCATGCTGGAAGCTATGCCATTGGTTCGCATACTAGCAAGGTGGACAGGTTTCCGTGGAACTTCCAGACTAAGAAAGACTCGGAAGAAGGGCCTGTCAATCTACTTCCAAAAATAAGCCAATGAAAACCTCGTGGATCACAACAGAGCTTGTCCGATACAGAGCTGGAAGACGAACCCCTGGATTGGAAGATGCCTAAAATAAACAGTGGGCATGACAATGGACTTGAGCTTACCAATAATTGTGAAGATGGCACAGGACCAGGCAAAGTTCTGTTCTGTTGTATATGGGGTCGCCCTGAGTCGGAGCCAACTACACGTCAAGTAACAAAAACAACAAACTTACTCTATGTTTGGAAGTGCAGATATGTTCAAAAGTACAGGTAGTAAAATAATATTTCCAAAAAGCTTTTAAAAATTGGTGGGAAATACTGTCTTTGGAAAATGGAATTGTTAAACCACCTCTGTGAACAGCATACTCTGTACTTGTTCGTTGGGTTGCAGGAGGAGGGAAGGAAGAAATTGCAAAAGGAGTTTTGCTAGTGCGTATTAGAAAATTTCAGATTATCCATTGTCCGTGCACATGTATATCTGTGCATTTTATTTAACTGGTGGTGCAGTGGTTAAAGTGATCGATTGCTAACTGAAGGTCGGCGGTTTGAAACCACCAGTGGCTCCCGGGGAGAAAGATGTGGCAGTCTGCTTCCGTAGAGATTTACAGCCTTGGAAACCCTATGGGGTCGCCATGAGTCGGAATCGACCCCACAGCAGTGGGTTTTTAAAATTGTTTTTACATCAGGTCATATGTTTTTCATCTGGAATGAGCTTTCCACCCACTTGGCCAAAGAGGAAGATGTGCATCCAAGACCACCACCTGGGCCTCGTGAGGAAAGGCTCTGAGACCCCAGCATTTTCTATGTGGTCAGGGAGAGAAAACAAAGTTAGTTCTTCTCAAGTAAAGTTTTCCTCTTTGGGGAGCTCCAGGGATGCAGTGATAGATCTGAGCTGAGCACTGGCCAAATGTCTGTTCTTTTTAACAGGGTCCCAGCTTCCTCTTCCATGGGGCCTCAGTGCACTCCTTTTGGGCTGCTTGGCTCGTCTCCACACCATACCAGGAGCTCCAAATCCCTGCTCTACAGCTGCTCAGTGGGTTAGGCCAGGGAAAGTAGCTCCTGCTCTGTGACATGTTCCAATTCTGCCTCTGTTACTCTATTACTGGGCAAACACAGGAAAATCACTTTTTTGTGCTTCACTTGCCTCTGTAAATTGATAAAGTAATAACATCAAAGAAAACCAAGTGACAAATAAATGTGACATTTAGTAATATGTTTGATCCACTCAGTATGGTTAAGTGTCACTCAGTGGCTATGAGTACAGGCTCTGGAGGCAGAGAGCCTTGGCTCATATTCTGGTTCTGCTACTTCAAGTTACTTAAACTTTCTGTATCTCAATTTCCTTATCTGTGAAATGGGTATAAAAATCGTACTTACAGTAGAGGTTGGTGGGAGGATTATATGACATGTAAAGTGTTTTGAACAGCACGTGGCACATAGCGAGCCCTCAGTGAATGTTGGCTTTTATGATGTTAAATATTTCCAGACTAGGCTGAAGCCGGCACTAGTGCTAAATCCAGCCAGTTCTGATACTTTTCATGGCCAGACTTTGAGATCTTACTTAAGGTAAACCCTCTTCTTCTTAGCATCCCTTTCACATCCACCACTCCAAGGAAGTGGTTATCATCACAGCTGGTAGTGACCTCATTTTCACCATCTCCAAGAGACTCTTATCTCTGGAATCCTTTCTGAATCATCTGCCACTTTTGATTTCACTCCCTGGATACCTTTCTCACTTTGACTCTTAAAGTAATATCTTACCCTGAACTTCTTTTCCTGTGTATGTGTTTGTTTTCTGCCCCAGCCCACACCCTTAACCCTCACACCCACTCCAGACTGGGAGCGTTAGTACTTGGCACATAGTACTACCAGTTGCTGTCAAGCTGACTCTCACTCAAGGCGACTCCATGTGTGTCAGAGTAGAACTGTGCTCCATAGGGTTCTCAGTGGCTGAGTTTTTGGAAGTAGATCGCTACGTCTTTCTTCTGAGGCTCCTCTGGGTAGACTTCAACCTTTCAGTTAGCTGTCAAGTGCAGTTAACTGTTTGCACCACCCAGGGACTCATTGTAGATGCTCAACAAATGCTTGTGGAACTGACTTGAACTAAGTTGTTGAAGTGGTTTCTTGTCTCTGCCTCTTTGTGTTGTTTTCTTGCAGCCCTTCCTGGAATCTCTGCCACAGTGAAGCAAACCCTTTAAAGTCATCTTACTATGGTCCATCCTGTTCTTCTTTTGAGCGCCGAAATTCTTCAGAGTTAAATTTAGCTTGTTTCAAGTTTTCAACTTTTTTTTTGGTTCATTTTTAAAAGGCCTAAATTTCACTAAACAACTAAATCTCAGGAAACATGTTCAGTCTTGGGAATTAAGCCCAAGAAACATCAAAAACACACTCCGTTATCCTGAAAACAACTCCTTTTGGGAGGTACAAGATGCATTTAACAAAGGAATCATATTCTCTGAGGGGTAGACCCCAAGAATATTCATTTTAAAAACAAAACTCCTTTCCTAAATGCAGTAACGTATAGTAGCTATTGGTTCAATCCCACTCCGAATCCCCTCTGCCACACATCTTGGTTCAGAGCCAATTACAGCTGAACAAAAGTTGCGCACCTATGCCAATCAAGGTGAATTAAAATATTAGCTTATAACATTTAAAAAAAAAGAAGCCAACCTCCCCTGACAGTGCACACATACACACATATGCACATGTGTGTGTGCACACACATACACACTCCCTTTCTGAAAGTCAATCGTACTTGATTTTTTTAAATTATCCACTATTTTGGATTATTCCCCCATCACACTGTCTTGAAATGACCAGAGCTACCTTATCCTTAGGCACAGAAGGTACAGTACCTAGGGCCCATGATACTTATACGGGCCCATGAAAATGTTTTATTTTCAAATCAGAAAGAATATAATAATACTGGATACACAATGATGAATAACAAATCCATCCTGAATTATATTTGTGTTTATATCATTACAGTTGTAAAATATAATTTTTAATATTTTCTTTTAATGGAGGAAGAGGCCCACAAGACAAAAGTGCCTAGGAACTGTGAAAGTCATACTGTGGTCCTGGTAATGACAGCTGAT
The DNA here is from genome assembly GCF_000243295.1 of Trichechus manatus latirostris. Taxonomy (NCBI): domain Eukaryota; kingdom Metazoa; phylum Chordata; class Mammalia; order Sirenia; family Trichechidae; genus Trichechus; species Trichechus manatus. Next base: position 4,095,307 of record NW_004443957.1, on the reverse strand, counting down.
TTCGTTTAGGTCCATATTAGATGTTTCTGGAAAATTTTCATATTTTTTATTTGTATATTGTCCATGACTTAGTCTTTGCTATTCTAATATTTTTTCTGTTTACACTGATCCCTCAGAAAGCCAATCCATTTTCATTGCTTTGTTCCCCGTCTCTGCGTAATGATTTCCAAGTCTCTCTCCTCCTCTGACCTTGTGTGAGAATTCTAATTTCAGACTTCATAATTGCCTACTGGGCATTTCCATGTGTGTGCCTCATCACTGGCTCAAAACCAACATATATGTACTTGAATTCATCATCTTCGCCTCCGATACAGCTCTCTCTCAGTTTTCCCTGTCTATTGGAATCACTAGTAATTTTGTAGTCACTAACAAGCCCAACCTTTAGCTCATCCTCAACTTTCACTCTCTTAGCTGGTTGTTCTTCAGGTCCCATGCCCACAGTTGTCCCTTCCTTAGTCTCACCACCAGTCCCTTCAGCCAAGCTGTCCCCACCTCTCATATGCGTTCCTAAATCACACTCCTGACTGGCTTCTCTGCCTTCCAACTCTCCTCCTACCACACAGCTCCTGACCATCACCGGGCTCATCTTAGCACCACTTCCAGCCTTTATTCGTCTGCCCCATCATTCTACCACTTCAGTCTCAACTCTTCACCCAGGCCTCAACCAGGCCCTGCTTAATTGGATTCCTCCATACTGGCCAGAGGTAACAATAAAGAAGTCCCTTCACTCTCCCATGAACTGTCTTTGTCTTCCCTTCATGCTCTTCATTCATTCATTGAGTAGTTTTAGGGTAACTTCTCTGTCCCAGGCACTGTCACCTTAAGTGTTCCCCCATTACTTATTCTAATCTTGCACAGGTTTTAAAGCTCTGGTCAAATTCCCATCCATGTAGCAATGGGTCCTTCTACTGTCACTTACACCAGACCCAGTAAACCCTTCTAAAATCTCATAGTAAATGTCTACCAGATACAGGTTATTTGAGCCAGAACAGTTGTAAGACTCGAAACTTGCAGGTGGACCCACTCAGCCAGTACTCCTCTCTTCAAAAGTAGCACGGTTTGTAAATTTAACAAAACTGAATATTTAAAAAAATTAATAATAATACACATATAATGGAAACAAAGGTTAGGAACTTCCAAATACTACCTCAAAAATGAGGACATTATATGGAAAAATTCACAACAAGTAATTTCTTGAGTTGGACTTCAATAATGTTAAGTCACTAACACTATGTTTCTTCGGGCGTTCTCTACATGCCGTTATCTGGTTGAGTTTCTGAAAAGCCTTAACATCAGATTAGGGAGCACATTAGAACTTTTAAAAGCCTTCTGTACCATTAAGGGAGTAAAATAATAAATAATGAAATTAACATTAATTAATTAAAGCAATTTTATTTTAAGAACGTTTCCTGGGCTGGAAATAACTCCTTGGGATATTTGTGGTGAGGCATCATTGCTAAATAAAATCTGCGGTAGAACTATGACATCTTTGGGTGCTAGAGCATGCCATCTCATTGCTGAAAGGTGACAAGTTTTGCTTGCTAGCCCTTCAAGGCAACTGGTCTTCTGCTCTGGCTTCCTGTGACAGGAACTGCTACCTGTCTTTCAATGTCCATCATCCCTTCTTTCCTGGTAACAGGACCTAGTTTTCAACTGGACTCATTGTAATAATGGCAGAGGCTGCTGGCTGGGCCCCACTCTGTGTCTTCTTCTTCTTGGGCACAATTTCCCAGACTCCCCGGCAGTTACACACAGTCATGTGCTTGAGTTCAAGTCTTTGGAATGTGAGCGGAAGTAACATGTGTCACTTCCAGCCCTGCCCACAAAATCCTCCCAGGCCAATGCTCCCTGCTCTTTCCCCTCCCGCCGTGAGATACAGATGAGTAAGATAACCTGGGAAGACATGTGTTAAAGATGGCAGAGGCACAAGCTAAAAGGGTATCTGAGTCATTTCTTGGAGAAAACCCCCTGCCAATCAAGAACATCATTTTGGACTTTATATGGGTGAGAAATAAACATACATCATGTCTGAGCCATTAAGTGTTTTTGGGTTTGCTTGTTTCAATAGCTATAGCTATATATTATGTTGTTGTTAGGTGCCGTCTAGTCAGTTCAGACTCATGGCGACCCTATGTACAGCAGAACAAAACACTGCCAGTTCCTGCGCCATACCCACAATAGATGTTTGAATCCATTGTTGCACCCACTGTGTCAATTCATCTTGTTGAGGTTCTTCCCTGACCCTCTACCTTACGAAGCATGATGTCCGTCTCCAGGAACTGGTCCCTCCTGATAACATGTCCAAAGAACATGAGATGAAGTCTTGCCATCCTTGCTTCCAAGGAGCACTCTGGCTGTACTTCTTCCAAGACAGTTTTGTTCATTCTGCTGGCAGTCCATGGTATACTCAGCATTCTTTGCCAACACCATAATTCAAAGGCATCAGTTCTTCTTTGGTCTCCTTATTCATTGTCCAGCTTTTGCATGCATACGAGGCGATTGAAAATATCATGGCTTGGATCAGGTGCACCTTAGTCCTCAAAGTGACATCTTTGCTTTTTAACACTTTAAAGAGGTCTTTTGCAGCAGATTTGCCTGGTGCAATATGTGGCTTGATCCCTTGACTTCTGCTTCCATAGGTGTTGATTGTGGATCCAAGTAAAATGAAATCCTTGACAACCTCAATATTTTCTCTGTTTACCATAGTATTGCTTATTGGTCTAGTCGTGAGGATTTTTGTTTTCTCTGTGTTGAGGTGTAATCTATACTGAAGGCTGTAATCTTTGATCTTTGTCAGTAAGTGCTTCAAGTCCTCTTCACTTTCAGCTAGCAAGGTTGTGCCATCTGCGTATCGAAGGTTGTCAATGACTCTTCCTCCAGTCCTGATGCTGTGTTCTTCTTCATATAGCCCAGCTTCTCGAATTATTTGCTCAGCACACACATTGAATAAGTATGGTGAAAGGATGCAACTCTGATGCCCACCTTTACTGATTTTAAACCATGCAGTATCCCCTTGTTCTGTCTGAATGGCTGCCTCTTTGTCTGTGTATAGGTTCCTCAAGAGCACAATTAAGTGTTGTGGAATTCCCATTCTTCGCAATGTTATCCATAATTTGTTATGATCCACACAGTTGAATGCATTTGCATGGTCAATAAAACACAGGTAAACATCTTTCTGGTATTCTCTGCTTTCAGCCAAGGTCCGTCTGACATCAGCAATGATATCCCTTGTTCCATGTCCTCTTCTGAATCAAGCTTGAATTTCTGGCAGTTCACGGTTGATGTACTGCTGCAACCCTTTTTGAATGATCTTCAGCAAAATTTTACTTGTATGTGATATTAATGATATTGTTTAATAGTTTTTGAATTCTACTGGATCATCTTTCTTCGGAATGGGCACAAATATGGATCTCTTCCAGTCAGTTGGCCAGGTAGCTGTCTTCCAAATTTCTTGGCATAAATGAGTGAGCACCTCCAGTGCTGCATCCGTTTGTTGAAACATTGATGGAATTGGTATTCCTTCAATTCCTGGAGCCTTGTTTTTCACCAATGCCTTCAGTGCAGCTTGGACTTCCTTCTTTAATACCTTTGGTTCTTGATCGTATGCTACTTCCTATAATGGTTGAACGTCGACCAATTCTTTTTGGTGCAGTGACTGTGTATTCCTTCCATCTTCTTTTGCTGCTTCCTGGGTAGTTCAATATTTTGCCCATAGAATCCTTCTAAATTGCAACTCGTGGCTTGAATTTTTCTTCAGTTCTTTCAGCTTGAGAAATGCTAATGTGTTCTTCCCTTTTGGTTTTTGTGTGTGTATTTTTAATGATATTCATTCTAGCAACCAAAACATTCTTACAAAAGCATAATTTTAATAGCCTTATCTGCTCAGAGACTTTAATTAGCTCTCTCACATATGCAGATTTATGAATCATATTTGGTGCTTAAGGAGGCTATAGCAGTGAGAGGTATCATCATACCAGGGAATGTAATTACATTGAAGCTTGAAAGATCACAAAAAGTTGGCTCCTGATTTAGCTTTTTCTAAGTTGATCAAGGATGGTGATACTGTGTCTCACATATTTTGGACATATTATCAGGAGAGATCAGTCCCTGGAGAAGGACATCATGCTTGGTAAAGGAGAGGGTCAGCAAAAAAGAGGAAGACCCTCAATGAGATGGATTGACACAGTGGCTGCAACAATGGCTCAAGCATAAATCTGATTGTGAAGATTGAGCAGGACTGGGCAATGTTTTGTTCTGTAGCACATAGGATTGCTATCAGTGGGAACCGACTCAGCAGCACATAACAACAACAACAACAATTTGACCATAAACAAACCATCTGCAATAGTCGCCCATAATACAAATGACAACAGAAGACAATCACACGAGAACTGGTTTCCAGAGGAGTTCTTCTCTAACAGAGACAGAAAACGTGTGGCAGCTAGTTCCTTGAGAATGGATTCCTATTAAATATACCAGCCAATGCCATCATTTGTTCTTATCACATCACTGTATCTTCAGAATTGGAAGAAGAATGAAAGGCTGTACTGTGGCCTCGTTCTTTTGCTGTGTGAGTCATGCTCTGACTCTGCCAATGTTTTTTCTGTGAATCAGGGGGAGATCCAGTGGATCAGCCATGGAAAAAACAGTAGAGATTTTCTCAGCCTGGAAATAATCACAAGCCTTCTTTCCACAAACTAAGAATATAACATACTTCCCACTGCTCTGGATTCTGTCCACCACCTTTTCATAGTGTTCATCGTGCACATTTACCCTGTTCACTTCAGTGATGATATCCTCATCTTCCAGCCCAGCCAGGTAAGCAGGACTGCCCTTCTGTACCTTTGGTGCATGAGCATGGCAGATCCTGAATCTCATTTAAGTGAAAACCACAGTCATTTTCACCTTTAACGAGCCTGCAGAGTTTAGGCATCTGATCTACTTTCTCTGCAGTATCTGAGCTTTCAACCTCCAGAGGAGCAGGAGTCATTTCTGGAACCTCCTTGACAGAGCCGTTGGGTAATTCTTGACTTTGATAGTAGAGAAATGGAGAAAAATGAGCCAGTCTATACGTGTTAACTGTCTTCTTGTCTACCACTAACAGTGAAGTCTTACTCCACCCTTCCTAATCATTTCCACCACACCGTCATGATCGAGGGCTTCCACAGATTCACTATTGACAGCAACTATCAGATCATTGTTCTTCAGGCCAGCCTCCTCTGCTGGGCTTCCAGAATCTATGTCCTTGATGATTTGACCTATGATTTGACCTTTCTGTGTTGGGCCGTCCCTCAGGTAGAACCCATAGTCACCACTGCCCTTCTTTATCTCTACAACCCGGGACTGGTGGGGTAGTAGTTTCAAACTGGTTGTTTCTGTCTTGAACTGTACCTTCTGCTTTCAGTTCTTTTACTTCATCATTTCTTCCATTCACTTTAGCTAATCTACATTCAAGAGTAAGTTTCAGAGTCTCTTCTGACATCTGTTTTGGTCTTTTTCCTACAACCTGGCTCACTTGCTGCTAAATGTAACTATGTAACTAAATTCTTGCCAATGAGATGTAAGCAAAAGTGTTTTGTGGGACTTTGATGAAGGCTGCTTAAAAAAAGCTGATTTGGATGGGAGGGGAAACATTTGTCTTTCTTTGCTTTCTACTGCAGCCTACGACTCAAACATGGCTGGAATTCCACCATGACCTCGAGGATGGAAGCCATTTGCTAAGATGATGGAGCAGAGAGATAGAGGGGACTAGGTCCCTGAGGAACATAGAGCTGCTGTACCAATTGTGGCCTCCTCCTCCTTCCCTCAACACGTTCGTGTTAGAGAAATTCCTCCTTGTTTCAGCCACTATTTTATTTCCCATGCAGTTGAACTAAATCTTCATTGAGATACATGTTCTTCTCATAGCAATAAGAAGGATAATTTTAAGACTTAAGTTACGTTACTTCTTGGCTATAAATCCTTTAATGACCTTCCATTCTTCTTAGATTTAAATTCATATTTTTACCATGGCCTGCAAGGCTCTGCTTGATTTGTCTCCTACCTACGTCATCAACCTCTCTGACCGCCTTTCTATTCCTCTGCAGTGGCCGGTCATTCTCCTCCATGGGGCCTACTAGACATACTACCTTTTCAGACAGGTTCTCTGACATCCTACCTACAATAGGCTCTCCCAACTTTTCTCTGTCTCAGCACTGTGCTTTTTTCCTTCATGGCACTTACCACAGTTTCTAATGATCTTATAGATGAATTTGTTCATTTATTTGTTGACTATCTCTCAACAAAAATGTGGGCTCCGTATCTTAGTTGTTTAACACAAATACCACAAGTGGGTAACTTTAAAGAACAGAAATTTATTTCTTACAGTTCAAGAGGCTAGAAGTCTGAATTCATGGCGTGGATCTAGGGGGAGGTCATTCCTTGTCAGTAGATCCAGGAGTTCCTTGGTGTTTCTTGGTGTTCTTTGGTGTCTGTCTTTCCCCTGTGTATACCTCTGTGTCTTTTTCCTGCTCTTTTTCTAACTCAGAAGTGATTAGGCTCAGGATCCACCCTACTCTGGTATGAGCTTATTAACACAACAAAAGAATACCCTATTTCCAAACAGTTCATATTTACAGGTACAAGGGTTAGAATTTCAACACATATTTTGGGGGAACATAATTCAATCAATAATAGCATCTTTACTATGTTAAGTATTCCAATCCATGAGCACTGTATGTCTCTTCATGTGTTTGAATCTTCTTAGATTTCTTCATCAGCATTTTGTAATTTTCAACATACAGGCCCTGTACATGTTTTGTTTTATACCTAAGTATTTCATTTTCTTTGGAGTGATTGTAAATGGTACTGCATTTAAAATTTTGGTTTCCAAATGTTTATTGTTAGTATGTATAAATATGATTGATTTCTGTATGTTGGTCTTGTATCCTGCAACGTTGCTGCTTTCACTTGCTAGTTCTGGTTTTATTATTATTATTTAAGATTCTTTTATTTCTGCCTTTCTGTTATGAATTGAATTGTGTTTTTATTTCTTCCTTTCTAGTATAGATTGAATTATGTCCCCCCAAAATATGCATTGTAAATCTTAACCTCTATTTAAGCATAACGTTTTCTTTGTTATGTTAATGAGGGCATATCAGTATAGAGTGTGTCTTAAGCCAATGATTTTCGAGATATAAAAAGAGCAGATTAGGCACAGAAGGAAGCAAGCAAAAACGGGGGAAGTCCTGGACCCTTTGCTAACCCAGAACTGAAACCATTCCCGAAGCCCACTTTTCAGACCAAAGATTAGACAGGTCTATAAAAAAAAATAACACATGCGAGGAACATGCTTCTTAGTTCAATCAAATATACCAGACCAAATGGGCAGCTCCTGACCAAAAGTAGAATGAGAAGGCAGGAGGGAACTGGACGAATGGACACAGGGAACCTGGGATGGAAAGGGGGAGCAAGCTGTCACATTGTGGGGATTGCAGCCAATGTTACAAAACAGTATGTGTATACATTTTTGAATGAGAAACTAACTTGAGCTGTAAACTATTGCCTAAAGCACACACACACACACAAAGTTGAAAAGAAAAGGAGGGAAGATAAACGCCATATGGAGAGCTCCAAGGATAAGACTAAGACAAGGATTTTTCCCCAGAGCGGACAGAGAGCCTTCCCTCAGAGTTGGTGTCCTGAATTCAAACTTCTAGCCTCCTAAATTTTGAGAAAATAAATTTCTGTTCATTAAAGCCACCCACTTGAGTTATTTCTGTTAGAATAGCACTAAGAAACTAAGACCCTTTCCAATCTGTATGCGGCATTTCTTTTTCTTGCCTTTTTGCAGTGGATAGAACTTCCAGTGCTATGTTAAATAAGAGTGGTGGTAGTGAGCACTCTTGTTTTCAGGCTTAGAGGGAAGGCAATCAGTGTTTTACCATTAAGTAAAAGCATTATCATTAGCTGTCTAAGAACATTATAGACGTTCTTTATTAAGTCAAAGTAGTTCTTCTCTATTCCTAACTTGCTGAGAATTTTTTTCATGCATGAATGATGAACTTTATCAAATGCTTTTTCTTCAGTTGATAAACTATATGATTTTTCTCCTTTAGCCTGTTGATATGATGGATTTCACTGATTGGTTTGCAAATGTAGAACCAGCTTTGCATACCTACGATATCCGTGTGGTCATTTACCAGGAAATGAAGTTTCCCTTTGCCTGTATACAAACTAAAGATTTTATATTTTTTTAGTTCCCTGAATGTTCTTTATGCACTTGTCATATCCTTGCAATTCATACTAGACAATATGTTACCAGAGGGCAGGGATTATGACGAATGTATCTTTATAACACCCAACAAAGTGCTACTTGCCATAAGAAACCTACTATTTCCTTTTTCTTCCTTTCCTTTTTTTTTTTCTTCTTCTTTTAGTTTTTCATTGAACAGTTAATACACAAATTGTTTTGTGACATTGGTTGCCAACCCCTCGATGTGTCAACACTCTCCGCTTCTCCACCCTGGGTTCCTTGTTTTCATTTGTCATTTTCCTGTCTCTTCCTGCCTTCTCGTCTTTGCCTTTGGGTTGGCGTGCCAAGTTAGTCTTGTATACATGATTGAACTATGAAGCATGTTCCTTACGTGTGTTATTGTTGGCTCTATAGACCTGTCTTTCTTTGGCAGAGGGTGAACCTCAGGAGTGACTTCAGTACTGAGTTAAAAGGGTGTCTGGGGCTATTTCTATTTCTGTCTTTTTAAGGAAGCACCATACCATTTTCCAAAATGGTTGTACCATTTTATATTCCCATCAGCAGTGCATAAGAGTTTCAATCTCCCCGAAACCTCTCCAATGTTATTATTTTCTGTTTTTGTTTCTTTTATTTGTGCCAGTAATGTAGGGGTGAGATGGTAACTCATTGTAGTTTTGATGTGCATTTCTCTAGCGGCTAGTGATAGCGAGCATTTCCTCATGTGTCTGTTAGTCGCCTGAATGTCTTCTTTGGTGAAGGGTCTGTTCATATCCTTTGCCCATTTTTTAATTGGATTATTTGTATTCTTATTGTAGACATGTTGGATTTTCCTAAAGATTTTAGAGATTAGATGTTTTTCAGATATGTCATAGCCAAAAATTTTTTACCAATCTGTAGGTTCTATTTTTACTCTTTGGTGAAGTCTTGTGGTGAGAGTGTTTAATTTTTAGAAGATCTCATTTATTTAGCTTATCTTCTGGTGTTTGTGTATTGTTAATTATGGTTTGTATCCTGTTTATGCCATATATTAGGTATCCTAGTGTTGACCCTATTTTTTATTCCATGATTATTATAGTTTTTGGGTTTATATTTAGGTCTTTGATCCATTTGGAATTAGTTTTTGTATATGGTGTGAGGTATGGGTTCTGTTTCATTTTTTTATAGGTAAACATCCAGGTTTGCCAGCATCATTTGTTGAAAAGACTGCCTTTTCCCCATTTAATGGACTTTGGGTCTTTGTCAAATACAGGTGGCCATAGGTGGATGGATTTACATCTGGGTTCTCGATTCTGTTCCATTGGTCAACATGTCTGTTGTTGTACCAGTACCAGGTTGTTTCGACTACCGTAGGTTCTGAGGTCAGGTAGTACTAGGCCTCCTACTTTGTTCTTCTTCTTCAATAATGCTTTACCTATCTGCGGCCTCTTTCCTTTCCATATAAAGTTGGTGAGTTACTGATTAGTTTCTCCATCTTGTTAAAGAATGCTGTTGATATCTGGATCAGGATTGCATTGTATTTGTAGATTGCTTTGGGTAGAATTGACATTTTCACAATGTTAAGTCTACCTATCCATGAACATGGTATGTTTTTCCAATTATGTTGATCTATTTTGGTTTCTTGCAGTAGTGTTTTGTTGTTTTCTTTGTATAGGTCTTTTACGTCCATGGTTAGATTTATTCCTAAGTATGTTATTTTTTTACAGGCTATTGTAAATGGTATTACTTTCCTGATTTCTTTTTCATAGTTCTCTTTATTGGTGTATAGGAATCCAAGAGATTTTTCTATGTTTATCTTGTATCCTGCTACTCTGTTGAACTTTTCTATTAGTTCTAGTAGTTTTCTTGTGCAGTCTTTTGGGTTCCCTATGTATAGTATCATATCATCTGCAAATAGGGATAGTTTACTTCTTCCTTACCAATTTGGATGGCATTTATTTCTTTTTCTTGCCTTATTGCTCTAGCTAGGACTTCCAGCACAATGTTAAATAGGTGTGGCAATAAAGGGCATCCTTGTCTTGTCCCTGTTCTCAGGGGGAATGTTTTCAGCCTCTCTCTATTGAGAATGATGTTGGCTGTTGGTGTTGTATAGATGCTCTTTATTATGTTGAGGAATTTCCCTTTTATTCCTATCTCATTGAGACTTTTTATCAGGAATATGTTTGGGACTTTGTCGAATGCTTTTTCTGTGTCGATTGAGATAACCATGTGATTCTTTTCTTTTATTTATGTGGTGGATTACGTTGACTGATTTTCTAATGTTGAACCATCGTTGCATACCTGGTATGAATCCCACTTGGTCATGGCGTACTTTTTTTTTTAATATGGTGCTGAATTCTGTTGGCTAGAATTTTGTTGAGAATTTGCATCTATATTCATAAGAGATATTGTTCTGTAATTTTTTCTTCTTTTTTTGTGGTGTCTTTGCCTCGTTTTGGTATCAGGGTTATATTGGCTTTATAGAATGAATTTAGGAGTATTCCTTCCTCTTCTGTGTTTTGAAATAATTTGAGTAGTACTGATGCGAACTCTTCTCTGAATGTTTGTTAGAATTCTCCAGTGAAGCCATATGGGTTGACTTTTTTTTTTTTTTTTAGAGTCTTTTTTTTATTACCTTTTCACTTTCTTTTCTTGGTATGGGTCTGTTCAGATTTTCTACCTCAGCTGGCTTTAGTTTAGGAAGGTAGTGTGTTTCTAGAAATTTGTCCATTTCCTCTAGGTTTTCAAATTTGTTGGAGTACAGTTTTTATAGTACTCTGTTATGATCATTTGTATTTCATTTGGATCTGTTGTAATGTCCTGTTTCATTTCTTATTTGGGTTATTTGCTTCCTCTTCTGTTTTTCTTTTGACAATTTGGCGAATTGTTTATCAATTTTGTTGATCCTTTAAAAAAACCATCTTTTGGTTTTGTTGTTTCTTTCCATTGTTTTTATATACTCTATTTCACTTATTTCTGCTCTGATCTTTATTATTTCCTTTCTTCTGGTGGCTGTGGGCTTCTTTTGCTGTTCTCTTTCTATTTCTTTGAATTGTATAGCTGAAGTTTTGTTTTTGTCCCTTTCTTCTTTTTTAATGTGTACACCTATTGCTATAAATTGACCTCTGAGCACTGCCTTTGCTGTGTCCCTAAGTTTTTTGTATGATATGTTTTCATTCTCATTTGATTCTAGAAATTTTTTTTTTTATTGTACTTCAGGTGAAGGCTTACAGAACAAATAGTTTCTCATGAAACAGTAGTACACATGTTGTTTTATGACATTGGTTAAC